>NW_010329507.1:0-34031 GCF_000700745.2 Antrostomus carolinensis
GCAGCCCTCCAGCCACTCCTCCCCAAGCCTGAATCTAAAGCTTAAAATATAGCAAAGCCCAGGGAGAAGTTTCTAAGCCTGTCCTGCCTCCCTTGTCACCCCAGGAGCGCAGTGACCTGTGGTACAATTTCCGTACCCTTCGGCTAAATGACAGCGTGTAATTCCCACCTTCTGCTCTCACTTGTGCTTCCCCAGTTTGTCCTTTACATCGCAGTGGGGACTTGCAGAAGCTCATGTCCCTGTCTCCCGGGGTTCTTGTGGCTGGGGCACATTTGAAGACATCTCATTATTCAGTGGACACTTTATATCAGTGTCCTTCCTCCCTCCCCTCACGCGTTGTCCAGTGGTTGTAAGCAAGGATGCTGATGTGCAAGGATTGGTGTCTCACACCACTTGCCTGCTGTGCCCAGGTCAGTGGTCACTCTTTATCTTTTGTTATTCTCCAATACCCATTTTTCTAAACTCTGCTTGATTCCTGTAGAAATGGATTTCTTGTCAAGGATTTTTCTTGTAAAAATGAATCCTTGTGGGGTTTGTGGTGGGATTTTTTTTTGTTGTTGTTTTTAATGTGTTGTGGGGTTTTTTTTTTAATTTCTCCTCTAGTCTGTATGCACATCTGCTGCTATTTCCTCCTGGTTTTCACTTCCAGCACTCATGGGTTTTGTTCAGACTTTACTACTGAGATGCACAGAAAGGTGACTGGCTGCACCACTGCTCTTGTGTGGACTGACCTAAAATCCTGTCCCCAGTGCCTGTGCCACATCTTGTGCTTTTAGACACTTTTCACACAACTCTGACCCACTTAGTTCTTAGTTCCCCACTTAAGGGAAAGAATGAAAGCGAAGATCTTGTTCCTTGGAGGAGCAAAGAGCTCTGTTTGAAGTGCTTCAGTCTGGAAGATGAGTTTCTGGGGATGGCAGGAGGCAACCTAAAATGAACTGAACTTTTCATGCAAACAGTGGCAGTGAAGTCTGATGTTCCTTCACGTGTCAGAGATGAAAAGCTGTTTTGTGGTTCTGTCAGTTATAGTGATGGCTGGTGGCTGGCATTATTAACCAAGGTGATCACCTTGTCAGAAATGAGTGTCCCCATCAGCCAGGTCCAGGTATGGGGGAGCAGCATGGTCAGTAACAATAAGATCTACCTCTACGGGCAACTAATGCAGCCAGCCTGGTACCACCTCTTAGGAACAGGCTTTATCCTCCCTTCCCACACTCTGATGATACGAGAAGATCTAACCATGGTTTGTGATGAGTCAGTAACAGTTGGGAAGAGAAAATACCAAAAACTGGGATAACCACCTCCTTAGTGTGGTCTCTAGTGGAAACAGAGCTAGAAATCAGATTTCTTTGAGGGGATCAGGTTTATACTCAGTAACATTTGGGAAGAAAAAATACCAAAAGCTGGGATAAACACCTCCTTAGTGTGGTCTCTAGTGCAAACAGAGCTAGAATCAGATTTCTTTGAGGGGATCAGGTTTATAGACAAACCAACTGGTGCAGTGAGGAATAAATTGGGCAAGCTTGCAAGCCAGATCCTCAGACCTGGACTAGAGGCACAAAGAGAGAGATGGGTATGTGGCCTACGAACCCCAGAGACACCTGGATAGAGGGAGGCAGTTGTATGGTGTTGTATTAACCCTTTGATCTCATAGGTTTTGGTAGCAAACAGAATTATGAATTTTGCCTCTCAAAACCATCTTATTTTTGCATTGTACATTTTCCATGTGAATATAAATAGTATAAAGTATGAAAATCTCTTTTCTGTCTGAGGTATCCTCAGTTCAGCTCCTTAGATAGTTTGTTCTTTCTCCAGAGATGGAATTTCACCTTCTGAAATTCTTCTGAAAGCCTTTCAGAGGCTTCTCTGGGGCATGGGACCTGGAAGGAGCATGACTTTAGAGCAGAGTTAGGTATCTTCCAATCAAAATTAATTGGAGAAACAGGATAATGGAGTCTCTAGACCCTATTTTATGATGTTGCCTGGTCTGTGCTTCTCTGGGAACTGGCATGGCTGCTTTTGACTCCTGGTTGTGTGGTGGGCAAATGCGTTGGTCAAAAGCAAATCCAGTTGATGGGCATCTCTCCACTGGTTTTGTGGCTTTGAGATTAATCTCTTACATGACAAACTCTTGGTGCTTGTACGAAGCTGGGCAGAACTTGAAGGCCATCTCTTCTCCTCTGATGTGCGTCTGTGTCCTCACTCTTACCAGCCTTGGTTGGGGTCTCTGAGACATAAGCAGAAAAACATCCTGAGCCCACTTAGAGCTGGAAAGAAGGTTGTTAATCTCCTCTGTTGTTCCTATTATCTTTCCATTAAGTGCTTAAATTTAAACAAAACCCCCCAAAAAAGGCAGTTGGAGGTCCCTCACTCCTGGACTGTGGTCATGCTTTGGATCTCTGCTCTAAACTATGGCCCTTGGAAGTTCTGCAGCCAGGCCAAACTTTTTTTAAATAAAACCCAAAGGAGGAGGGACAGTAAATGTCTTCAGGCCTGGGTGTGCAAAGGTGGTAGTAGGGATGTGCTGTGTGAAGACATCTCTCATTTTATTTGAATATCCAGAATTTCAACAAAAAGTCACATACAGCAACAAACCCAGATGGTTTGTTCATAGGATAATGGGGTACTGGATGGCACTGGGTGGGGGAGGAAATATTCAGCTAAGAGCCATTAGTTGGAAAATGTGAGAGGTATTGCTGATGTTGCTTAACGATGCACATGGGGCTTAAAATACTTAAAATCTGTTCAGTAAAAGTAAAATCAGATTATTTTTTAACCATGTAATTTTACATCTAGCGTTTCAGGCATAGAAAGTATTTAATGCATCATTTATTTACAATAAATTAAAAATCTCTATTAAGTATTATACCGCTGGAAAGATTCTGTTATGGATATAAAATTACTTTTATTGCTACTTTGATGTGTGGCTATTCCTGCTACATACTGTGCTTGGGCACTGAGTGATTAAGATGAAAACTGGTTTGGTCTGGCATACTCAAATATTTTCCTTTAGAAGTATTTACAGTGGGTGAAAATCAACTGTACTGATTAGCTACCATCTCTGTTCTGCCATGGCACTCCAAATTAGTGTCTGGGCAGCAGGCAGTGCTGTACCTGATTAATTCTTCATTTGCTACAGGGTAAAATAGAGGGAAAAAATGTTGCAGAGGATGAAAGCAACAAGGAAGGAAGAGAGAAATATGGGGGAATCCAAGCTGTGGCTTGCTGATCTCTTGGAAATGTAGATCCATTACTGTGTTAATGGAAATGAAAGGTAAGAATAAAATTTATAGTCTCTAAAAGACTTGCTGTGTCTGCACAGGAGGCTTTAGTGTCACGGTGGTCAGGTAAGACAGAGCTGATGTGTTCAGTGTTGGGCCCCTGACTCCAAGAAGGACATGGAGGGGCTGGAGCGTGTCCAGAGAAGGGAACGGAGCTGGGGAAGGGTCTGGAGCACAAGTGTGCTGAGTTCCCTTGTGGCTGAGGGAACTGGGGGGGTTGAGCCTGGAGAAAAGGAGGCTGAGGGGAGACCTTCTGGCTCTGTCCAAGTCCCTTGGAGGAGGGTGGAGAGAGGTGAGGGTGGGTCTGTTCAACCAAGGCCCAAGGGACAGGACAAGAGGAAATGGGCTCCAGTTGTGGCCAGGGCAGTTGAGATGGGATGTGAGGAAGAATTTCTTTGCTGAAAGGGTTCTGAGGCATTGGAAGGGGTTGCCCAGGGCAGTGGTGGAGTCCCCATCCCTGGAGGGATTTAGAAGACATGTAGATGTGATGCTTAGGGAATGGTTTAGTGGTGGACTTAGCAGTGTTAGATTTACGGTTGGACTTGATAATCTCAAAGGTCTTTTCCAACCAAAGTGAGTCCATGATTCTGTGGTTCTAGAGGCAGAGCTTCAATTTATGTTAAGTTAGGAAATGAGATGTCTGGTCCTGTCTACTGGCAGAGCTTCCAGCTCCTGACTCCTGACAGTTACCTTGCCTCTTCAACTCTGACTTTCTGCAGAACATAAAATCTGGTTTAGAGACTCACTGCTCATCTGCAAGGGCCCAGTGGCCCAGGTCACTGAGATATCCTGCCGAAATAAAACATGACCCTGCTACTACTTGTGTCTTTGGGTCAGAATATGGAAATTAATCCTATTGTTTCATGTACTGTTAGAAGGTGAGGAGCTGTTATAGTGATGAACTTGATAAGAGTGGATCTACCACTCCCTAGCCTGGAATAAATCACTGATATATTGTATTGTTGTTATTAAGCTGCAGTGCACACCAAGGAATTTATTACTCCTGCAATGTTTGTGACCCAAATATACCCTGAAATCTCTTCAAAGTATTAAAGAGAGATTAGTGATGGGCTGTATCCAGATCAGACTGGAAAGTTTTACAAGTTACATAGAACACTCCCAATAGCACTTCGTTGTGTCTGTGTATGTGGTGGGCACTACAGAACTGATACCAACTTTATTTTTCTGGGAGTACCAGAAATAAATCCCAAGTATTTCACACGTGTGAATAAGCTGTTGGAGAGCACACTGGAAGATCACTAATTTCCTCCTGCTCACCCATCCTTTAAATGATTCAAAGGCAACATCAAAGGTCATTACATATTGCTTCAAAATTAACGTGCTTGCCAGACCTTTCTCACTGGGTTAACAGCAAATTTGGCCTTTGCACTAACAAGCCATTTCAAGTGCCCACAGCATTAGGAAGGTAGCTGAGGAAATAATAATAATAAAAATATCCTTGAATCCTTAAATTTCTGTTTTTCAGGAATTGTTTTGTTGGTTTACAGCAGGCTGGGTAGCATGTCTTTCCTGAGGGAAAGCCAGTGTTGAAGTTGAGCACCTGCATCTCCTAGAGCATGCTGCTGTTTGCCAGAAACCCCAGATGAGTTGGACCATTCCCTGTTAGCTAAATGTCACCTAAGACTGTGGGGGGGTGTTGGAGGGGGGCTGTGGTAAAAGGGGAGAGAAAAAGAAATGATTATTTGCTCAGAAATGAGTTTTTTTTATTGTTAGAAGTTAGTGGATAAAGCAAATGGACGTAGCCATGAGAAAGATGCTTTGCAGAGTGGTGATGTAAATGATGTGATTTTAGTTATGGGGTGTGTCTGTTTGGGATGGAGATCACAGAATCCCAGAACTGCCTGGATTGGAAAAGCCCTTTAAACTCATCGAGTCCAACCATGAACCCAACACTGACCAGTCCCCTATGACTAACCCATGTCCCTCAGCACTGTGTCTACACGACTCTTCAATCCCTCCAGGGATGGGGACTCCACCACTGCCCTGGGCAACCCCTTCCAATGCCTCAGAACCCTTGCAGCAAAGAAATTCTTCCTCGCATCCCATCTCAACTGCCCTGGCCACAACTGGAGCCCATTTCCTCTTGTCCTGTCCCTTGGGCCTTGGTTGAACAGACCCACCTCCACCTCTCTCCTATATATGTAGGAAAAAATGTACGGATGATATGAACCAGGTGCAATATATGATTCCTGTTACTCTCCCCTGTAAATTCTCTTTGCCATCATTATTACTGGCACCTTAAACACATGCAGCTCCTACAACCCCCGGTCCCTGCTCACTCCTTCTTCAGGATATTGACAGGGCAATAAATCACAGCGGAGAGGAATCTCAGCTGCAGCATAATTGGTGCTTTAACTGTATCTGGATTTTCTGTTTAGGATGATAATAAAAATCTCTGCAGGTACTAAAAGGCTAATTAGGGAAAAGGTTGTCAATGCAGAGAGATGAGAGGAAAAGGGTGTGGAAGTGCATGTGAAATTCACTACATATGTGATATGAGCTTCTGAAAGTGATAGAGAGAGAAGATCTCCCCTCATTTTTTTTTTGTTTTGGTTTTTTTTAATTAATATTTTACAGTTCAGATCCAGGAAAAAGATTATTACTACAGAAAATTTACTGGCTTGTGGAAGTTGGGTGGATTTTATATCACAAATGTTTTGTTTTGTTTGTTTGTTTTAAACTACCCTCTGGGTTACACCATCTACTCTCAGCCTTTGGTTAATTTTATACTTTTTTTTTTTTCCATGCAGCATTATGAAAACATCTCTGTAATGTAATTTCTACTGTTAGCATGAGATAAAATTCAGTATGTCTTGAACAAGATTTCCCCATTCTTAAGTTTTGCAGACAAGGTTCCCAGTTCTGCACACTAAAAACTAAAGGCACCAGGCTCAACTGGAAGGAAGCAGCATTGGGACTCCTATCCTAGACAGGCTAAACAGATATTAAATGTACCAAACGAGTTTTGAGTATAGCCACTTTCCTGGCCAGGTTGATGGCACCTCACAAGATTGATTTTATAGCACTTGATAGTTCTTCTTCTTCTACTTAATAACACAAACCATCACTGCCTTTTGAGTTTAAATTTTAATAGGAGGAAAAGTGCCAGTTTCTCTTCTTGCAATGAGCTTCTGCACCCTCCTCCCCTTTCCTCAAGTCCATCTTGCCTTGTAAAGCAATAAAGTGGGCAATGTTTTGGTGACCATCTCATTTTTCTGGAGACATAATGCCCATGGCTCCTTCTCTTGGTACTTTCCATCATAAGTATGTCAAACATCAGAATATTGGATTTTCTTGATGTTCTCAAGGTTCAATTGTAGTTTTAAATGTGGCATTTTTTCCCATTTTAAAATCCATGATGTACCTCCTGCACTGAGGTAGGAAGGATGTGAAGGAGAAAGCAGTTACACGAGCCACTGCAAAGAGAGAGTTGTCACTAGTTGCTCTATGCAGTTTTTAAATAAGTTGACCATGTCAATGGTTGCAAACTTCAAGCAATCTCCCAATTTTTTTTAATTTGTTGGGTTTTTTTGGTGTGTTGGTTGGTGTAGTGGGTTTTTTGTTTTGTTTTGCTTTTTTTCCCCCCTTTTTTTAATAGATGCACTTGCTAACCTCAGCTCATTACCTATTTATCCTTAGCTTTTAGCATTTTTTTCTCCATCATTACCAGTTTTAATAATTTCACCCTTTTTCTCCACCATTATAGTCTCATAAATTTCTAGAGTTATTCTAAGTTATTATATTTTTAAGCACTCATACCTCTTCAGTTTAAAATAGCTTTTGTTTTTCTAACACAACCCTTATCCTTGAAATTCATCAGTTATTTTCCGGAGCCTTTACACAACTTTTGTGTTTTTCTTTGGGGTGTTTTTGTTATTATTTTGAGTGGTTTGTTTTGATTTTGCTAAGGTCTTTATTTCCTACACTCCAAACACAGTGAGTATGTATTAATATAAAGAGGGGGGTGGGGAAAAAGGGAAAACCTGCTGTCTGCATCATCCACAGATAAAAGACAACGTCCATATTTCCATTTGAATTCCTAGCAAGTGGAGCACAGCATCTTGGCATGTGCTAACCCATTAAATGAGGTACTGCAAATGACATGAAATGTCATCAGACAAGATCTGGAAGAGGGGACAGACAAGGTTGCAAGGAATTTATTCAAGATAATCAAATTACTCCTGCTTGTGAAGATTTGAAGGGCAATAAAATGGTGGATGAAATTCAGAATCTGTCGTTACAAAATAATACATGTAAGAAATAAAAGTCTGTACCTTTTGTACACAAGAAGAGATATTATATTGGCCATTCCTCCTGGAAAGAGGCTGCAGAGGTGGCATAGAAAGTTGTTCAAAAACATGAGCTGAAAAGCCAACAGCAGACCAAAAAACCAGTGAGAATATTTAAAAAGGGACCAAAGAACAAACAATAAGAAATGAGGGGAGACCTTCTGGCTCTCTACAACTCCAAAAAAAACAGCCAGAATATGAAAAAAAAAAAGGGACTAAAGAACAAACAATAAGAAATGAGGAGTGACCTTCTGGCTCTCTACAACTCCCTCAAAGGAGGGTGGAGAGAGGTAGGTGTTGGTCTCCTCCCAAATAACAAGTGACAGGACAAGAGGGAATGGCCTCAAGTTGCACCAGGGGAGGTTTAGGTTGGATATTAGGAAAAATATTCTTCACTAAAAGAATTGTCAAGTATTGGAACAGGCTGGCCCGGGCAGTGGTGGAGGCACCTTCCCTGGTGGTATTCAAAGGACGTGTAGATGTGGTGCTTAGGGATGTGGTTTAGTAGTTTAGTGGTGAACTTGGCAATGCTGGGTTTTCGGTTGGACTAGATGATCATAAAGGTCTTTTCCAACAAAATTAGTCTATGATTCTATGAAATAAATTTTTAAAAAACCCTAAAATTGGGTGATGGAGCACTGGAACAGGCTGCCCAGGGAGGCTGTGGAGTCTCAAGACCCGCCTGGACGCCTTCCTGTGTGATCTCATTTAGGTTCCTGCTCTGGCAGGGGGGTTGGACTGGATGATCTTTCGAGGTCCCTTCCCATCCCCAATATTCTGTGATTCTGTAAGACCCCCACCTCTCTACACCCTCCTTTCAGGGAGTCAATGAGTCCTTTTAACCAAATCCGTTGCTCCTTTTGGAAGCACAAAGAAAAAAATGACATATACAGTTTGTTTATTTATTTATTAAAGTTTATCTAAATATTTATTTTGCTGTATTAAAAGCAGATACTGAAAGAGGATGTGGAAAATGACAGGAGAATACAAAGGGCACATCCCATGTTGCAGTGACTCTTTGCTCTGGAAGCACACGACAGCTTTATTGCTGCTCCATCCCAGTCTATCATGGGTTTTTATGAGAACATTTAGATTACTGTCCCTGGCAGACTGTGGCTCTCCTTGATGTTAGTACTGTCAGAGCAATCTGCAAAACTGCTCCTCGTGGATCGAGTTTTTATTTAGGTTATTATGTCATTTGCAGCAAAATACAGGATTAAAATGTCAGGTGGTTTTCCTAGGCTGCCTATTGCTCAGTGGCTGCAAAGATTACAGGAAAATCATTCTCCCTTGGAGAGAGGGAAGTTCTGGAGGTGCATTATCAGAAGTTCTCCCTGTAATTAAGCAGTCGGTGAATGGTTTTCACTGTGCCCATTTGCACTCTGGTAGTCCTGGTGGGTTAACTACTGGCTCATTATAATCTCCTGAATGAAACCCTGACTCTTTATGATCTCTAACATTTGGAGGCAGAAGTTCTGCATCTAAATTGTTGGGGTTTTTTTCCCTTCTGACTAGTGCAATTTTTTATATATATTTCAGATTTAATCAAATTGCTGCGGTGTGAAAAGAAAGAAGTGGCTTTCTTTGAAAGACATAAGTTCTCTATTTCAGACCTTTCTGAAACAAAACCATTCTATTATTGTGGAATTTTGAGCAATGTATCATTACCAAGTTCATTTCCATTTTGTTTGAAGATAATCTAAACTCAAATATAATGAATCATTTACTTTCATCTAAAACTATCAGCAATAATAACACGACTGTAGCTGTTTTCATTACTGATTTTTTGTTTTCAGTGCTTTCTCTCTGCGGGGGGTCTTTGGTTATAGCTAGTGAATATTTCTACTCATCATGAAACCTTTCATAGGCAAATTTAATTTGAGACATGTTTGTCTGATCTGTTGATAAGCTGTGGCTTTCATTTGGATACTTTAAGATTTTTCTTACATTTTGCTTAGGTTTTTTTTTTTTTCTTGCTATCCTCTTTACTGTCCTGAGCTCCATGATTTTTTGTTAAACAACTGCTATCTTATAGGTACGATGGGATGTGAAACAAATTAGATGTGAAGTCAGCAGGGCCTATTAAATCACCTACTATGACTCCTGAAAAATGTCATGCTGTGACATTTCATGTAATAAGCCTTGTGACACAACCAGGAGCTTGTTTTTTAGCTAAAGCAGAGTGCATAAAGAGAAACACTGTTTTTCCCAAAGAAGCTACTATTTGGATACTTCTTCTAACACTTTAATTGATTTCATTTATTTTTGGTTCCAAGACTGGGCTAGTTTCAGTAGCACTCTTAAAAATAATAAATGCTTTGCATAGGATGAATTTTTTTAGCCTCATGTTCTTAAAAACCTCACTTCTGTTCAGCTTTCCATCTTGGATTATAGAACCCTTTGGAACCCAATATTAATTCCTCTGAAGGTATTTACACATTTAATCAAATGTGCTTATTTTTTCTCTTTTTTTGGTCTCTCCAAATCCCTTGTTTGAGAGTACACCAAGCATTGCAGAGATACTGGCTTCAGAAAACATCTAATTTACTCTCTGTAGTTGACAATAACAGGGTCATATTGGAAGTTTTATGCCATACACAAGTTATCAAAAAATAAAAATTATCCTAAATCTGACAAGAATATTACATCCATTATGATGTTGTATAGAACCTACAAAAAATACATTTTTTTAAAGTTCTTCTAAGTGTTTTTTTTTCTTGCAGATTTTGCTTTTTATAACTATTCTATTAAGCACATCAGCAAGAACGTGCTTGGGAAGTATGTTGACATCTGTTGACTCTTGAGCTCCTTGGTGTACAAGTCCCATTGCTTTTTTTGAAATTATTTCTGTGGATGTAAACACGTTCAAGTGTCAGCAGGATTAAGACCTGATTGTGAGGACTAGAGAATTTATTTAGTGTCCTGAAATGTTATTTTGTTAGAATTTATCTGCTGAAGACCAAGAAAGTGATCCAGAAGTCTGTTTTAAAGGCTGCTTAGAGATGATTAGGAATCACCTCCCTGTTGATTTAGATTTTCCAGGTGTGGCTGGACTCAAATGCTAATTGGTGATGTAAAGTCAAAGCAGAAACCAGCTATGAGTGGCATTGCTCAAGGGTGAAATATTGATGTGAACTTACTGGTGTGTCAGTGAACTTATTGGTGTGTCAATACATTCTCATCAGTGACTTGGATATTGGGATGATGTGGATGACATCAAATTATTCAGCCAAAAGAAAGGAAAGTTGAAGAGAAATCTGACCTACTCCAGTTAAAGTTGAGTGATAGCAAAGATGGAGCAAGACTTTTCTCAAGGGTGAAGGGTAGAAGACAAGTTGCAGCAAAGAAATCCCAAGTGGACACAAGGAAAAAATTCTTCCCATTAGTTGCCAAGAGAGGCTGTGTAATCCCCATCCCTGAAGATTTTCAAAATGACAAGGTGAGACCCTGGTCCAGCTTGAGCAGAGGTGCCTGGAGGCCTCCAGAGGACCCTTCCCTTCAAAGCTTTTCAAGGATTCACTTCCTGCACTTGTGTCTATATGTGCTCAGTGGCACTCAGGTCTAAAAAATGTTTGACATCTACTTCCAGGGCTGAGATGGAAAGAAGGATGTTCAGAGGCTTCTGAGGATTTGAGTTTTCAGATGTCAGCATTCAGATTAGAAACCTGACTCAGAGTTATGTTGGTCTAAAACTGTTCCACGGGACTATTTTTTTTTCTAAATTTAAACTAATGAAATGATTTATGTTGATCTAAAACTGTTCCACGGGACTATTTTTTTTCTAAATTTAAACTAATGAAATGATCAAGAATTTGGGAGAATTATAAAATACTTGAACATGCCATCACCATGCTGAGTCATACAATTTTGATTTAGTTGAATTATTTAAATTACATAAAATTATTTACATTTCAATATGAGTGAGTCTGTAGTTTCATTTTCTCAATGCTATGCAGTGTCTAAAGTGCAGCTTGTAAACTTGCTCCTGAAAACAGAGGGGGGAAATAAGGGAAATGTGCTGAGAGCAATGTAGGAGAGATGATGCTCTACAGAACTGTAGGAGAGCAAGGACCATATCCGGGACTGCAGCAGGTTGGGAGGAGAAAGTGAGCTGAGCAAATCTCCAAAGCTGATGGAGATGTAACACTTCACTCACTGCCTGTTGAAGTTTCTCAGGATTTCTGTTTCCCTCTTTTCACTTTGGATCAGGTTCATAATGACTGTGTGGCCACAGTGGTTCATCCTTTTGGAGAAGATGCAGGTGGAACTCTATTAAAAGGGAAAAAAAACTTGCTACCTACTGGTGTTGAAAATATTAATATGTCAGGGAATATGTTCCTTGACAAATATCATCTGGAAACACTTTACATTGAAAGCCTTCTGCTCTGATATCAGAAAATTGACGTTAGATTTATTACCAGGATCTATTTTCAAATCTTTCATTTATGGTGTTAACAAAATGTCCTGCTTTACTGGAATTAAACCAGAAGGGATGTGTGGGTAGAATTTGCACAGCTGCAACTTGTGAATGTGTGTTCTGCTCTGGTGGCAAAAAAGAAAGGAAATTAAGAGAAAAGGAGGGGGAGGACACTGCTATGGACAGGGGTGTTGAAAGGAGGCGGACACGAAAGTAAATAGGGGTGTTGAAAGGGGGAGGACACTGCTATGGACAGGGGTGTTGAAAGGGGGAGGACACTGCTATGGACAGGGGTGTTGAAGTAGATCTGGACTATGGATGGTACCATCACTCTCTCCAGGAAGGACATCCTGGCTTGGGAACTTTTTGGGGGGTGACAGCCCCATGTTGCATAGTTAAAATGGAGGGAGGAGATGGAGGCACCTTGTGCAGAGCTTGGCCTCTCTTCTCAGGACTCGTGACTTACTCCCAACTCCCAGAAATCCATTAGAAAAAACTACTCTTTCTCTCCCTTTTCCTCTCCTGGGAAATTCTGCAAAGTCCTTAATTGTAAAATAAGTCCATGTAATTAATCCCCACCTGCTCACACAGGTGAGTTTTAGCTGGAAAGCTGGGAGAAGTTGTCCACTGCTGAATGTGGAGAAGCCGTTGCCCCTCCTCTGGTTGAGATGCCGATGGTGTAACGATGCTGTGGTGCTCAGCTAATGTTAGGATGAAAAAAGCCACCATGGCATATGGTCCAAACATGCTGGTGATGGCAATGACTAATTTTCTGAAAAGTTTGAGTGGGCTGAGGGTAATTTTGTGTAATAATTTGTATTTGAGTGTTGTCTCAGAATTTCACATCTCTATTGAATTGGCTGTAATCCATCACTCTAATTGCTTGGTCAGTTAAATTGATGTGCTTGTCTCTATCATACTTACAAGTTTGTAGGTAGAACCTTTCTTATTTAGATGATGATTTTTTTCCTAGTTTCGAAAGGTCACTCTGTCCCTTTTCCCAAAGATATCAGTATGTATTTTAGAGCATTAGACCTAGAGCTTCCTCCCAAGGGGAAGAGGAGGGGCAGGTGCTGATCTCTTCTCTCTGGCCACCAACGAATGCCAGGAGCAGAGAGAATGGCAGGAAGATGTGGCAGGGGAGGGTGAGGTTGGCCATGAGGAAAAGGTTCTTGAGGCAGAGGGTGGTGGAGCACTGGAACAGGCTCCCCAGGGAGGTGCTCATGGTACCAAGCCTGACAAGATTCCAGCAGCATTTGGCCAAGGCCCTCAGGGACATGGTGTGAATGTTGGGATTGTCCTGTGCAGGGACAGGAGTTGGACTCCATCATCCTGGTGGGTCCCTTCCAACTCAGAACATTCAGTGATTCTAAGATCTGTAACAGGAGCTGAGTGCCTGGAAAAGGAAGTAATTTCAGCAGTAAAATGGACTGATTATATGAACTTTGGAGCTTGTCACCCAGCAGCACCCTGAGTTGTGCCTGGTTCTAAGGACAAGTTGACACCGTTACTACAGATGTAGGAGCAGCATCGTCCCTGCTCTACTAAACCAGATAGCAGATGAACCCTACCATGCATTATTTTTATTCCTATTGTATTTTAAGTAATGGATGTAAGCTTCTAAATTACTGGAGCCTCACATTTTACTGCTTTTGGTGTTGTTTTGTTTCTTTTTTTTTTTTTAATTGGAGAAAATCAAAGTTTCTATTTCACAAACCATACCAACAATTAACTTCTCAGCCTGTGCTGACTTAATGTGCAACTAATTTATTTTATATTTACTTTATAGGCAAAAGTGAAATCAATAGTACAAATGTAGTATAATTTTAATATATTACTGTCAGAAAAGCAAAGAAAACTAAACCTCATAAATGTTTAATATTTCACTCTTTTTTTTTTTTTTTTAAATAATGGATGTGTATTGGAAATGCTACACTGTAACACTGGTTTTCCATGATATTTCTCATGTATATGCAATTAAGACACGTAAAAACAAACAAAACCAATCCCCTTATTGTAATCTTAGTTCAGAACTTCATTTTTTTTCTCAGAAACTTTTTCAGAAGGGTTGACATCTTGCATATCAAAACTTTTAGTTTTAAAGCAAAATAAATACCTTTTCCTGCTTTGCTTTTAACCTGATTTTTCCTTTAAAGGATGTAAAGTGATGGGTCCAGTCTAGCAGTCCAGTTAATAATGCTTGGTGTGATATTTCCTTTTCCTGTTGTGATCTATGTAAACTTTCTCCCCATAATTTCAGGTATTGTGACCAGCCAAAGGTTCTTAACCCTTTTTCTCCTGTATATTTTAGTTTTACTCAAATATGGAGCTTTTGTACTTGTGCTTGTTGAATTTCACTCCAAGGTTTTTTCCTTTTTGGATGCTCTGGCTCAACTGCCAGCACAACTGAGCTTCTGTTCCTGGTCTCTGAAGGTGCTTGTGATATTTCCTGCTGTCTTGTCTTCCACAGATTTTGTAGGTGTGTCAACCTTTTCTTTTTTCTTTTTTTAGTGGTGGCTGTTCAGTGATTTGTTCTAGTGCTTTCTGTTCCTGTAACAAATGCATCACTCCACCCTTGTCTGTACTGCAGTGAGGTTAGGAGATGCTCATCAGGAAGCAAACATGGGAGTCCCTGGTCCAGAAGGTGTTTGAAAAGATCCTTTGAGCATCACTGAAACATGTACTCGCAGGACACTATGAAGAATATAGAGGTGAAGGCTTTTTTCCTTTCAATACAGAAAAAAAAAAGTACTTCTGGGCATATAATTTGGATTTTATTTTAGAATTTGGTTTATGGTGTGGTATAAGCAAAATGTTGCAGTAATAAAATTTAGTCATGAGGAAAAGGGTAGAGATTAGAGAATTGTATTGACTCGTCCCTGTTGGCAGTGACCTGGCAGGGACAGGAGCTGAAGGAAATGGTTGTTCTTCCACCTTGGAAACCAAAACCAGCACAAAGTTAATGAGGAGGCTATAAAAATATGGATGAAATGAGAACAAGGTACATGCTGAGTATTTGTCCAACCATAAAAAGAAGAGCACTGTACAAGAAAGAGAGAGAGAAAGTTGAGAAAAGAGTAGACTTCAGGAACTGAAGAGAAATGAGTGTGTGTCCTGGTTTCACTGGGATAGGGTTAATTTTCTTCTCAGCAGCCAGAACAGCTGTGGTTTAGTTTCATCGTGGGATTTGGGATGAGAAGAATGTTGATAACACACTGATGTTTTTAGTTGCTGCTGGAAGTCCAAGGTCATCGTGTTTTGCTGGTTCATAGGTGCAAAGGGCTGGGAGGGGGCAGCGCAGTAATTAGCAAACCCCCAATTGGCATTTGGCTCTGCCAATGAGATATTCCATCTCCTGTCCCCCATGGGCAGGACATTGCCCAGGGCTGAGCGGAAAGCTGGGGATTCTCTCGGGGATGGCTCGGGCTCTGGCTCTCCCGGGATTGCGGTTTGGGTTTGGGGACTGTCTCTGCTCCGGGATCGCTGGCTGGGACAGGCTGGGCATCGGTCGGAGGGTGGTGAGCAACTGCCCTGGGCATCACTCATTTGCATGTTCTGTTATTACTGCCTTTATCATTATTATTTTATTCTAATTAGTAAATTGTTTTTATCTCAACCCACAAGTTTTCTCACTTTCACCCTTCCAATTCTCTCCTCTCTTCCCTGGCTGGGGGAGAGTGAGTGAGCAGCTGTGTTTGGCTGCAGCCGAAGGAGTGACACCACCACAGTGTGTCTGCGAGGAAGGATGCCTGAGCAGAAGCATCTGGCTGAGCTGCCCTGGGGTTCCCCACCTGGGCTCCAGTGGCTGAGTCAGGAGGACAGATGTCTCCTGCATTATGACCATATCCCACAGTAATTTCTGATGGACCAAGGTGCTTCAAACAGCACTAAACACCTTTATGTGAGCAAGTGAATCAGGTTCTGTGGCTGTTCGGATTTAACGAGTTTTGCCTCCAAGAGTAATTCTGGGAAAGCATTTGCTGCAGGCAGGGTCGTTACTGTAACTCATTTGCTATTCTTCTGTCTCTTCTGTTTGCTGTACTGCAGTGAGTAGATTTCCAAAGCAAGCCTCGGATGCGATGGGGATAGACACTCTGCAAAGCTGTAATGAATATTTGTGCTCAAAGAAGAGTTTAGTTCAAAGGAGATGGTGCTCCTGGCTGGAGTAGTGGTATCTAACCTTGTGCCTTTAGGGGAAGCTCGTGCTGCTAGGAAAGCAAAGGGAACAGAATGGTTTGGATTGGAAGGGACCTTAAAACTCATCCAGTTCCAACCCCCCTGCCAGCAGCAGGGACACCTTCCACTAGACCAGGTTGCTCAAAGCCTCATCCAACCTGGCCTTCAACACTTCCAGGGAGGGGGCATCCACAGCTTCCTTGGGCAACCTGTTCCACTGTCTGACCACCCTCACAGTGAAGAACTTCTTCCTAATATCTCATCTAAACCTCCCCTCTTTCAGCTTAAACCCATTTCCCCTTGTTTTGTCATTTGTTGCCCTTATGAAAAGTCCTTCCCCAGCTTTCTTGTAGCCCCTTCAGGTATTGGAAGGCCGCTATAAGGTCTCCCTGGAGCCTTCTCTTCTCCAGGCTGAACAGCCCCAACTCTCTCAGCCTGTCCTCACAGCAGAGCTGCTCCAGCCCTCGGATCATCCTGGTGGCCCTTCTCTGGACTAGTTCTAACTGGTCCATGTCTTTCTTATGTTGGGGACTCCAGAACTGGACGCAGTATTCCAGGTGGGGAATACATGCCTTACAGGTGAAGCCATTTTCCTCTGCATTCTCTTTAAGGTAAGGAGTTGGTAAGGAATGAGGGATATTTTTCAGAGTTGCAGACTGATAGCCGCTCTGAGTCGATCATTCTGACCCACTGGAGAACCACCCCTAGATCCTGAGCAATGGGGAATTTGTACAGTGTTCTTTTGAAATGGAAAAATTAATTAACTTTCTTTTACTCCCAGTTGCATGGGCCTTACCTCCTTGGCATGTCTGTGCTCATCTGGTCTGTTCTACACTGAGTAGAGCTTTAAGATGGGAGCCGTGTTCAGGTGATGCTTTCCATTTCTGATGAGCAATGAATCAGGTTTAGACTTTAAGTCTTCTCCCTATTAGCAGATATGTAAGATGCCTGAGGAGCTTTCTACCTGAACAGTGAGCTGTCAGGAGCAGGTTGTAATTGTGGGTCCTTCCTACAACATGGTAGAAATGAGGGGAAAGGAGAAGATGGCTGGAAGGAACTTCTTCAGCAGGTTTCTCTGGCCCTCATGCCATTTCAGCTCTCCCACTGAAAGGCTGAGGAGGCACCTGCCATGTCACCCACAGGTTTGGGAGCCTGAGATCCTACACTTTTAGACCATGTGGGTGTTTGTTGCTAGAAAGACCAGACTGCAGAAGGACACGTGCCACTGTCTGCAGCCTCTACTTTGGGTGATTAAATTCAGCCCCAAGCTCTTTGCCAGGCTGTGCTCTCTGCAGCGTTATCACCTGTAATTGCTCAGCCGAATGCAAATTTCATCCTGTCGACCACTGCCATGGAAAAAATGATTCCATGGCTTCCTCCCTCTCACCCTGCCCTCTGCTTGACGTTACTGTCCACTTACCCCCCTCCCCACAAAGAACATATATGAAAAAACTGGTCCAAGTGTGCTGATGGATACAGCTGTCACTGCTGCTTTCCCACACCTCATGGAGTCATAGAATTATGAGCTCTTCAGGGACATCAAGAAATGTTTTATCCAACAGCAGGGCTGGTGATGATGAGCAGTGGTTGCCAGACCACAGCTGCTGCTGTGTGTGTAACCACAGTATTCCTGGTGCACTTCCCTTTAGGATGCTCTGTCTGGTGCCAGGCATGGACCATGCTGTTGGCTGGGCACACTCCAGCATGATGACATGGCCTTTCATGGAGATGATGGGGATGATGAGCGCTCTGCTGCTTCTCTTTCACTGCTTGTGGTTAATTTCCAACAGCAGGTACGTGATTGCCAACTAGTACTGCTGCATCTGAAAAGCTTGATGAGATCTGTCCTGCTGCAAGGGGACATGGGGAAGAGTCTCAAGGAAAGGTCTCTGCAATACAAGGACAACTGGGTGGAGGTTTGCAGTTCTGAGAGTGAACTATTCAGCCAAACATAGAAAGAACTAGAAAAGGGAAGAAGCAAATGGTAAAGGAGAAAGGATACAGAATCATAGTGGTTGGAAGACCTTTGAGATCATCAAGTCCAACCATAAACCCAGCACTACTAATGGCACCCCTAACCCATGTCCTTGAGCATCTCATCTACCTGTCTTTTAAATACCACCAGGGAAGGTGACTCCACCACCTCCCTGGGCAGCCTGTTCCAATGTTTGACAACCCTTTGGGTGAAGAAGTTTTTCCTCAGATCCAATCTCAACTGCCCTGGGCACAACTTGAGGCCATTTCCTCTTGTCCTGTCCCTTGGTCCTTGGTTGAACAGACCCACCCCCACCTCTCTCCACCCTCCTCCAAGGGACTTGGACAGAGCCAGAAGGTCTCCCCTCAGCCTCCTTTTCTCCAGGATATGAGTATGATTGTAGGAAATCTTGTAAGTCAAGACTTCCTTAAATGGAGGATCAAGGTTGCCTCTCAGAGAGGAGCCAGGACAAGCTGGCGAAATGGGCTACCAGGAACCCTGTGAGATTCAACAAAGGTAAATGCAAAGCCCTGCCCCTAGGGAGGGATAAACCCCATGGACCAGTATGGACTGGGGGTTGACCAGCTGGGAAGTAGCTCTGCAGAGAAGGACTGGGGAGCGCTGGTGGACAAATTCTTGGAGTTGCACAGTGATGGGGTGAGATGCAGGGGACACAAGTTTCAAGAAGGGAAGTGCTAATCAGATATTAGGAGAATAAAATCTACCATGGCAGTGGACAGGCTTAAACAGGGGCTCAGAGATGATGTTTGATCTCCAGGCTCAGAGATCAAAGCTCAACTGGACAAGGACCTGAGCAACCTGACCTAATTTTCAAATTAGATCTGACTTCAAAGTTGACCTTGCTTTGGGTGAGGGCTGAACCAGAGACCTCTGTAGGTCCCTTCTGACCTGAATTTCATGAGTCTGTGGGATGTGCAGGAAACTTTTTTCCATGTGAGAGGGCTCAGAATATGTGTTGGTTAAGTTTTGCTGTAAGATGGTTGAATATTTCCTTACAGTAAAATGTTTTGTTCCTAAATATCAGAGACTATACTGTGGTTGCATGTACTTCAGCATCTCTCCTCATCTTCTCCTACCCTGTTGCTAGTATCTGTAACCTACGGGAGATATTTCTCCAGCTGTGAGGTCCATTGACTATTATGCTTGATTTCTTAGTGCTGACCTGATGTAGAAGCTTGTGATGATCTGTAGGGATTCATCATACTTGAATTTTCACACCCCTCCCAAGGGTGTCTAACAGCAGAAGGGGCTTCCAAACCCTTTGTGGCCAAGGTGGGGCAGGGAGGATGGACACCATGACACTGGGTGAGTTTCACTTGAGGAGGAAGACTCAATTGACATGTTTGGTGGGGGTCAGGTCCTTCATGATGTGGTAGGTATAGGCAGGCTTTGGGGAGTGAGGTGGTTCACCTAGATCATCTAGGCACAGAAGCTGAGCTTCACTTCGAGGACTGCTGACCCATGCACAGATGCCATCCTTTCACATGGAGAGGGACACCTGAGCTTCCATCCTTCCTTGGGAAGGCATCTGGTGAGTGGGATATTTCAGTCCTGGGCTCCAGAACCTCCATCCCACTGAAGCCCCCGCTGTGCTCCAGCCTTTGTCAGAGTGTGCTGAAGGCACTCGTGGTGTTTGTGCTGCAATCTTCCTGGGTGGCTGTTTAATTATGAAGCTGATGACTTCTGCAGTTACGTTTTTGAGAGCCTGGCTGAGCATTGTTTAAAATCAACAGCGAAAAGAGCCTCTCCTGAAACCTCAGTGGTTGTGAAGGCAGCAGAGCCACCTCATCAGGTCATTGTCTAATTAAACAGGGAGTTTGAGGATTTCATGGTTTCAAAGGCTACTTTTAAATACCTTGCACAACCAATGGGGTGTTTGTCTTGCTATTGTTTGTCTGCAAATAATACATGCCTTGGATTGTCTTTGGTTTAATTTCTTTGTGTCCCTTGTGTTTTCTGTAAGATTGGCTCCAGTAGGCTGGGAACTCAGGAATTCAGCACTGGATACCAGACTGGGATGAGCGGGACTGTGCAAGAAGTAATTGTCTTTATTCATCTATGGAATTTGTGTGTGTGTGCATATTTGTCCATGGTTGTGATTAGTGGTAAGCTATATGGAAATAAGGAACAGCCCCAGGATCCCAGGCGAAAAATGAAATTAAATATTTATTAGGTATGATGATTTATGGAATCATTCTGAAAATGAAGAAGCTTTTATGAACAACACATAATCTTATAGTTATTAGGGGACATTTTGGAACTTAATTTTAAGGAAGAAGGTATAAATAGCCTTTGACAAGGACAAAGGCTGTGGATGGATGGAGCTGGTCTCCACAAATTTCTTCCAAAACTTTGTTTCACATGTTGTTGTTCTGAGTGGAATCAAGTTCTTCAGTTCTTGGATTTTCTACCTAAGCCTGTTTAGATAGACCCTGGGCAGTTTGCTGTTTATGGAGCCTTCTGACAGTGAAAGTGGCTGTGGGCAAAGACAAAGTCAAACAACTTCAAACTGGGGTAGTGGGTTAGGAAAGACCTTTAGGATCATCAAGTCCAACTGTAAATCTTACACTGCCAAGTTCACCACTAACCCATGTCCCTCAGCACTATGTCTACACCACTCTTCAATCCCTCCAGGGATGGGGACTCCACCACTGCCCTGGGCAACCCCTTCCAATGCCTCAGAACCCTTGCAGCAAAGAAATTCTTCCTCACATCCCATCTCAACTGCCCTGGGCACAACTGGAGCCCATTTCCTCTTGTCCTGTCCCTTGGTCCTTGGTTGAACAGACCCACCCCCACCTCTCTCCACCCTCCTCCAAGGGACTTGCACAGAGCCAGAAGGTCTCCCCTCAGCCTCCTTTTCTCCAGGCTCAACACCCCCAGTTCCCTCAGCCACAAGGGAACTCAGCACACTTGTGCTAGGGGAGAGACAGTAGTAGGAGGAGGTATGGGTGGGGAAGAGGGGACATCCCCAACAAACCTGATGGTGCTTAGTGTTGAAAGTTAAGAGTTGGCCAAGGTTATCTGATGAACCTTATAGAATTATAGACTGGTTTGGGTTGGAAGGGACCTTAAAGCTCCTCCAGTCCCAACCCCCCTGCCAGCAGCAGGGACACCTTCCACTAGACCAGGTTGCTCAAAGTCTCATCCAGCCTGGCCTTCAACACTTCCAGGGAGGAGCAGCCACAGCTTCTCCTGGCCAACCTGAGAAGCCCAGTCCCTATGATACAACCACCTCGTTCTTGTATCGTAGGGACTGGAGATGATTCCTCGGAGCAGCAGGTTCATAAAAGCCCTTCTTTGTGCATCTCTTACAGAAGATGTGTAAGCTCAGTCTGAGCTCTAAGTGATGATGAATTTATTGTGCTCATGGTTAAATTGTTCCAGTGCTTGAAGGTCTGCTGGATTAGGCTTCCAGTTGTGACCAGGACCAATTTGTGTTTACACAGTGATGAGCAACTATCACTTATTAAACTGGAGATGAAAGTGGCAGAAATGCAATACGTGGGGCTTAGGGACAGAAAAGAAAATAACGTAATTACAATTCTGTTTCCTGCTCTATTTTTCTTTAGTGCTGTCTTGAGGATTGTAATTGCATATATTTTAATGATTTCTGTAGAGTTTATGATTTATTTTTATAAACCAGTGACAGCGAAGTATCAACTTAGTCTGCAAAGCATAAAAAATTGAGTTCCATAATCGAGTTCCAGTTGTAAATTCTATTAAAGCTTTTTTTTTTAATTTGGAAGTTTGATTTTTCAGGGATGTTCCATAAAACTAACGCAGTTACCAAATAGAAAACCTTGTCAAACTCTGCATGCATGGATTCATTAATATGAAATTAATTGATAGAATTATATTTATATAACTTTGCATTTTGTTCATCTAAGTAAGAGGTCTGCATTGTTTTGGCTGTTTGTTTTGAACAGATATTAAAATGTAGATGTTGTTCTGCATTGAATTAGCCAGAGGGAAGGTGTGACTTCTAGAAAACACCTGAAAGGTTAGAGAGAGAGTAAATCTGAAGCATTTTTGTTGGAAGTGATTGACAGAAAGCAAATACAGTGTTTTGGGGTTTTACCAGATGGTCTACCTTCAGATAATCTTACAAGATCTGTTTCAAAAACCAAGGAGGGATGGTATTTGGTGTTGGAAACAACGGCTCTGTGCTGGTGATTTACTTGCTAGAAGTGTTTCAGGCTCTTGTGGAAGAATATAGATGTTGGGATTTTGCTGTGGGGAAATATCCATAGGGAAAAAAGTGTTTGGGCAGGGGAGCAGTTGCCTACACCAGTGTCTCAAATACACAATCTTTTTCTTATTAATAGTCTTTTGTTTTTATCTGTGCTCAGGGGTAGAATTTGTGCTCGTGGTTTCAGTTAAGGATGAGAACAATGCAAAGGGCTTGTCTGAAAACCTCAGTGCTGCTTTTAGAAAGCCAATGGGGTTTTCAGGCAACGTCTTGCAGAGCGTGGGGCTGAGGAGCTGCTCCAGTATGGCGTTGGGTAAAATGGTCTGAGCAAGAGAGCAACATCTCTGAAAGGTCAGGCTCAGTTCAGGAAAAAGTCAATGAGCTCATTGTGGTTTCTCACCTCTTCGGTGTGCTTTCACTGAGAAGAGCCAGCCACCATCTCCCTGCTGACATCCATCACCTGCCCATCGCTCAGCTCTTCTCATTTTGACTTCTGTGGCGGTAAGCACAGCTCATCTTTCACCTCTCTGACAGCTTCATCCTCTCCTCCAACTCAGATTGGCCTGTGGACATTTGTGAGCAGTCTTTGAACCCCTGGCTGAGCCAGGGAAATGCATAGTTGGTGCAGAGAAAGCGTGATCATTCATCCTGACGTTCTTGTCGTGTTGCATTAATTAGTTTTAGCCTCCAGGTGAAGCAGGACAAAGGTAGAAATACTTTTCTTGGTGAACTTTGGAATAAATTGCTAAGATTTCCAAGACTGATAAACTGAAAAGCAGATGTGAGCTATTAGATTAATAAACCAGACTTTCTTGTAAAATCTTCTTGCTGTTCTTATTCTCATAGCAAAGTTAGAAATTATTTATGTGCTGCAGTAAAGCCAGTGTTGTTTGTAAGAGTGGCTGAGAACCCACGCTATGGTTCTGACCCTTAAACACAGATGCAGGAGCACCTATCAGACAGTTACTCAGAGTATATTTTGTGTTAACGAACGTGGCTTAGTTGCTTTCAGCAAGTTTTTGGTGGTTTATAAATAATAACGATTATATATCCAGAGTGGTACTGAATCGAGAATGCCTGTTGTCTAGCAGTGTTTGTTATTGATACGTGTACGCCGCAGCACAGAGCGGATTCCTCGCTTTATTAATCCTGTTTCACAAAGGTGTGAAGTGAGTAAATGGATCACACAGGACTTCTGCCACAGAGATAATGTCCTGGTGTGAGCTGGGCCAGAGCTGATTCTGTTCAGCAGCTGGAACAGTGCTGGGGGTTGGGTTCAGCTGGGATTTGTCAGGAGAGAAAAGTTGATAACAGACCAATATTTTCAATTGTCACTGGAAGTTGAAGGACTTTGTGTTTTGCTGATCTGCAAGTGCAAGGTCTGGGCAGGGGAGGAATATTGCCATGGATCAGCTCCATGGGCATTGGGCTCTGCCAAGGGGCTGTTCCATCTCCTGTCCCCCATGGGCAGGAGATCCATGAGGGGCTCTTCCTCTCTTGCTCTCTCTGGCTTTGGCTCTGGCTCTGGCTCTCCCGGGATTGCGGTTTCGGGTCGGGATTGTGGCTCCTACGGGATCGTGATCTGGGAACGGGCCGGGCTTGGTGGGTGGGTGGTGAGCAATGGCACTGGGTGCCACTCATTTTCATATTTTATTACTATTATCATAATCATTATTATTCTAATATCAGTATTATTTTAACTTTTATTTTATTTCCATGATTAAAGGGTCCTTATCTCACCCTACGTTCTTTTGGTTTAAAAATTTCAGTTTGTTTGTTATTTCTTTGTAGGCCATATGTGGGTTGGTTTGTTTGGTTTTGTTTGTTTTTTTTTTCTTATTTGTGATTATTTTTGGATGATGCCCATTGCCATTCTTTGGCTTCACTCCCACTAGCCCGTATTGTCAGTAAGGACACAGATATAAACTCCAGTACCGAGGGGCACATGGGGTTACTGAGGGTGGTGAAACCCTGGTCCAGGTTGCCCAGAGAGGTGGTAGAAGCCCCATCCCTGGAAACATTCCAGGTCAGGTTGGACAGGGCTCTGAGCAACCTGATCTGGTTGAAGATGTCCCTGTCACTGCAGGGGGGTTGGGCTAGATGGCCTTGAAAGGTCCCTTCCCACCCAAACCAGTCTGTGATTCTAACAGGATATTGGGGTTGTTAATAAAATTAATCTCTTAGAGTGAATACTAAGCAAATGGGCTTTGTTTTGTTTTCCATGTGTGCTCATTTGAATACTCCAGTCTGTCCCAGGAGCTGTATGGGTGCACACAGCAATACCAACCCTTAGAAAGAAGATATATTCAAATGTTTTGCTGTGCACCTTCCAACTCTATTTTTATTCTGGTCCTTATGGTGTTCCCTTAGTTCATTGCTTATTGATAGGAGACTCATCTTGAGTGAATATTAATCTGTTTTTAATTGTGGTGTCTAAAGTGATTTAATGTCTGCCAGTTATTTCTAAGACATAAAATTTAGATGTTATAAATGTGATTCACATGAAATGGAAAAGGTTTTACTGTTTCAAAACATCTCAGTAATTCTGGCATTCTGCCCAGTACAAATGTCTATCTACTAAAAACAAATGGTAAGAGAACTTTAATTCTAGTTTTCTTATGAAACAGAGGTCTTTTCAAGTCAGGTTTGGCATAATTTTCTCATATTTAGTTTGAAGGTGCTGAAAGGAGAGAAAGTAACCCCAGAAGTGTAGGAGCAGCCTAGTCCTGGAGAGTTCAAAGGGTGTTAGTGAAGATGTGACAATCAAACATACAGCTGGGAAATGCTCAAAAGAAATAGGGGAATAGAGTTGGGAACAGGATCAGAAGAAGACTTGCTGAGTCATAAAGTCCAACTTGGCTGCTGTAGGCAGCCACATCAGAGATGTGTATCATAAACTAGTCAAACTTGAACCCAACAGAGATGGACCTCAGCTGCCTGATCCCAAGATACACATGCTTCCTAGAACGGGAGTAAGGGAGCATGTTTGGAGGATTATTGAAGTATTTTACATTAAGGTGATATCACTGAGTCAACATAATTCTTTCCTTCACCCAAAGCCTGTCTGCTTCCTTCCCTCTCTCCGTGCATTTGGTGCATATCTTCTCAATGTGGTTCTCCTTCCTTTTTGATGGTCCCCATCAGCTCTACACATCCCTTCTGCCTACTCTAGTCTAATTTTCCCACTCTCTCCAATCACTAAAATCCAGGCTTCACCCTCCTCACACCCCAGTGCCCCTCTCTCCATCTACCACACTCATCCTCACCAGCACTTCTGCTTTCATTCCCATCTCCCTGCTGCTCTTCCCTTTCTTCTCCTCACCACCATGGCTGTGCACAATACCACCTAGGTCCACACTGTTTTATAGTCCTTTCATCAGACACTGATCTCCAGCAGCTTTCTTTTACTCTCAGACTCCACCACTTCAGGTTAGATGATAATATTAGTGAATCATAGAGTTGTTTTGGTTGGAAAGACCTTTAAGATCATTGAGTCCAACCAAAAACCTAACACTGCCAAGTCCACCACTAAACCAGCACCACATCTACCCATCTTCTAAATCCCACCAGGGATGGGGACTCCACCACCTGCCTGGGCAGCCTGTTCGAATGCCTGAGAATCGTTTCAGTGCAGAAATCTTTCCCAGTATCTGCTCAAAACCTCTCCTGGTGCCACTTGAAGCCATTTCGGTGGTGGTGACCTTCTCTCCTATTTGTATTGTTTCTCTCCACTTTCCCTTCCAGCTTGTCCTTTGCTTCTGAACAGCTCTGTTTTCCTTCCCATTTTGTGCTCCCCTGCTCCAGCCACCCACTATCTTCCTCTTTCCTTCCTATAATCTTCTTTTGCTCTTTTAATAAAGCTCCTTGACTCCTCTGCTTGCGGGCTCTCCTCGTTATCCTGACACAGTCCAGCTTCCTTGCCAACAATTGTATGTCTCCACCTCCACTCTGGGATCTCCAGATCTATCAGCTTTCTGCCTTTCATCATCTTACTCAGCATCTCCACATGAGATTTTCTCACCTATTTTCCACCAAAATCTGAAGTCAGGTAGCTATGAAGCAGCTTTAGAGACCAGCAGGCAGCTGAGTATATTTAAGGACCAAGTAGTTTCTGGAGGTAGTTGAAATGTATAAGTGCCTATCTTCTGGTGCTCAGAGCTCCTGCTCCTCATCCAAACACTGAGCAAAAAGAGCTTGGAGGAGAAAACCCCATGGCTGTAATGCTGCCTGGACATCTGCTGGGACTCTCTCCTGCAACAGACCACACAGTTAGTGGCATCGGGGAGAAAAAACAAGACCAGGGGATGATGGAGAAAGAAATAGTGGCAAAGGAGAGAGACTGCTTCTCTCCTTTAAGATTTATTGGTATCTTTTCCAATTTAACATCATTAAATATGGTTTAGTAGTGGACAGGTATGGTTGGACTCAATGATCTCAAAGTTCTTTTCCAACCAACCAATTCTATGATTCTATCATAAATTTCATACCTGTGCTTGGTTGGGGTAAAGCTCTGGAAAAGAATGGATGTGTAAAAAGATGCAAAGTGATGTGCTTAGGCTCATGCAGCAGAGCACCAGGCAAAAGTGGCCCTGGAATGGCTGATTTTCAGTGTAAATCCATATCCTGGGAAGAAGTGGAGCTGCTTAAGGTGAGAAAAAACAGGACCTGAGAAGTTCTGGAAAAATACTAGTGGAAAAGCATCTAAGTGATTGAACAAAATTAGGAAGCTAAGTTTTTCTCATTATTATCTTATCAGGAAAAAAAAACCAGAGTATGCTTGGTCCAAAAAAGAGGATACCAATTTTCTGGTAGGTGCTAAGTACCTGCAGTACCCTCCAGACCATAATTTTCTTACTTACTAAAGCTGTCAGGTATTTTGCTTTCCCCTTTAAGCAGAATTAATGGCAGCTTCTTCAGCAGTGACTGGTTGTTTTTTGTTTTGTTTTTTTTTCTTGTTTTATAAAATATGGAAGAATGCTGTGCTCGTGTTTTATCTGTGTGCTCACAATAGACATTAATAAATAAATCCCTGTAAGATGTCAGGGACGTTTAGAAGATAAAAATGAGAACTCACACTGTTGTTTTTTCTGTGTTTAGAATACGTGCTGCATCGAGGGGTTTTAGTTGCAGTGGGAAGCTGTTCCCTTTTTCATGACTTTGACTGCAGTGCATTATGGAATTCTCTAGTGCTAAGAAATAAAAGCTAGGACCGTGTTTTCACATGGAAATTCATAAGTTCAAGATTAAAAAGTTTAATTAAGGTTCAGAAGTAGTTTTTTGGGGTTTTTTGGTTTGTTTTCTTTAAATGTAGAAGGAGGTCAGTACAGCCCAGATATCCCACACCAGAGAGAGAGTGTCCATTGCCCACATGAGCTGGGAAGAGCTACAGAGATCTTGAAGAGATTGAGAAGGTGGAAGTTCTCCTGACAGTGTGTCTCTGTAGTAGAGGAGCAGGTCAAGCATGTCCCATCCTTGTATCTTTGATATCTTCATCGTGATGTCATGGCAATGCCTATAGGTGTGAGACCAGCTGGGTCCTGTTGGGTGAGGTTCTGTACAATCAGAGGAGGTGTGAAAGGAGGTAGTGAGGGCAATGGACACAGGAAAAGTGTACGAGGAGGCAGGTGCATCCAGGGAACAGTTGGGGGGAATTAAACCCCAGGGGTTATTCTGACATTGATTGCTCTGGTTACACCTGGAATGAATTTTGGAGCCATGTTTCTATCTGTGGGTTGAGCTGCAGTGGTCAGCCTTGCAGGCAAAGCCCTACTTCCCAGACCATCATGAGTTGGCCTCGTGTTTCCTTCTGTTAGGCTCAAAGCAAAGACAACCCAGCCCATTTCTTTCAACAGGGCCTCCAGGAGAGGGTGTCTTTGGGGGACATGGAAGGTGCCCAGAAAGCACCAGGGAAACATCATCTATGGTTTGTGGTCCTCTCACCTTTCTGCCTGGCTCTTTGCAGAATGTGTTTTCCTCTCTGACTTGGCAGTGAGTGAGGAGCTGTACTTGCTCCAGGTTGGTGGGGAGAGGTGAGAGGCAGGGTCAGAGGGACCTGGCTGGGTCAGGGATGGAGTTAGGCTGAAGGGTTTCTTTACGTATTTCAGATTTTTTAATGACAAAACAAGCAATAAAGGTCAATCAATTGACCTTCCTAAATGAATTGGTAGGCAAATAACTTGACTTTACTAGAATCTTTCATCCGAACATCTGAAGGTTTTCAGCTTGTGATAGAGAAAAAGTGTTTTTATGCTTTTGAGCATTTTCATGGAAGTTTTTCTCTTCTCCTCTTCCTTTTGCTGGAGAATTGTTCACCTTCTTTCTGCTCTGGTAAGAACGGCATGGCAGTATTTTAACAGGTAGGAGGTACAGGTGAACTTTTCCCAGTAGCACCAAAAGGTTGGATCTTTAACTGTTCCACATAACCACAGCACCATAACGACCTGTTCTTTCACGTTGGCAGTTGGTTTGGCTGAACAAGCAGCTTGCTGTGGCACAGGGTGGGTGGTGACTCACCTCTCCTCTGAGTCAGGCTTGAACACCACAAATTGCCTTGGGGAAACTCCATGTTTATGACCTCAATTTTCTCTTGCTTCACTAGGCTCACTTGTAAGACATTTGAAATACGACAACACAGCTACAGAAAATTGCTCTCTGTAGCATACCTCAACATAAATGTGTTTCATCTACTGCTAATGTCTCCTGGTACTGTCATCTGGTGATGCTTCCCTTTAACTTACAAGATTTCTGAGTTACTTTTCCCTTAAAGTAAAAGAAAATCTTTTTTTTTTAATTATTAATTATGAAAAAAACAGGGATCTATCTGTTTGAATTATGAAAACAGTCCTTACCAGTTCGATTGTTTGAGGTCCATCTTCTCTGTGCTGTCCTACGCTTTCTGTCCGACCCACAACCTGATGATCCCAAATCCATTCCCTTTTGCTTCCTTGGCAGATACCAGAGCTCACAGACTTGTGGGAGGCACCTTCACTACCCTTCCTCTGCCAAAGCAATCTTTCTAACTTCTAATGGTCTTACATAGAATCACAGACTGGTGGGGTTGGAAGGGACCTCAGGAGATCATCCAGTCCCACCCCCTTGCCAAAGCAGGTTCCCTACAACAGGCACAGGAAAGTGTCCAGGTGGGTTTGAACTTCTCCAGAGATTTTTAAGTTATTTTTGTTTTTAAGAGACGTGCATTTTCACCTTATCTGACACTCTGAATATTGGGTTTGCTGTAGGTGCTATTACATGAGATGTGTGTTATGTTCACTTAAACCTGGCTTTATGTTTGGAATACATTTAAGGAGCTTATCAGGGCAGAGGGAAGTATGTTCTCTCTGCAAATGCAGTGTGTGATTGAGTTTTCCTGCCCTGCTCCCTCATGGGGAAGCTCTCTGTCTCCTTACAAAGCAGAGCTCAGGCTGCTCCCTTCTGACCTCATGCTCTCACCCCATTTTGAGGGATCCAAATGGTGTGTTAGATAAAGGCATTTCAGCAGGTGCATTTCTTGTTCTTGTATCCTGACATTCAAGGTAGAAAAGACTCAGTCTTCCATGCAGCCTTTCTCCATGCTACTGCAGAATTGCTGCCTCTGTGTTTCATGAGCTGAATTTTTGCCCCATGCAATAAGACATGATCAGAAATGTCTACGACTTCTCAGGAGCATCCTCTGTCTGTGTTAGTCAGAGGGGCACGTTATGCCTGTGCCACGTAACACTTGTAATCACTTCCAAATTCAAGGTGCAGGTGGATGCTTAGCTGTTTGTGCTCCTGGAGTTTCTCCAGATGAATCATAGAAACATTAAGGTTGGAACAGACTTCTGAGATCATCAAGTCCAACTGTCAACACAACATTACCCTGTGCACTAAACCATGTCCCTAAGCGCCACATCTACACATCTTTTAAATCCCACCAGGGATGGGGACTCAAGCACTTCCCTTGGGCAGCCTGTTCTAATACTTGACAAACTTCAGTAAAGATGATGTGACCCAGGAGAGATTGGGAGTGAAGAGTACTCCAACAAGGGGCTGAAGTGCCATGGACAGAGGGAATTTTTTCCTGGCAGAGCCCAGAGGAGCTTATGGCATGGTCACCTTGCAGGGGTGAGAATGTCACCAAGGGCTGTGCCTGCACCTAAAAAACCAGCTGGTGGACCTCAACACATCAACAGCATTTTGTCCTGGTCACCTCTCAGCAACCCTCCATCCTCTCAGTGGCCCAGCAACTCTTCCCAATTTATTTTTTTACTTCCTCAAAGTTTCCCTGCTTTTCTGGCAGAGGCTGGATCTATTGTAGCTGTTTAACACAATCTATTTCTCATGGGGTTTTTCTTGTAGCTCCAGCTACTTCAGAGAGTAATTTACAAGAGATTAACCTCCACCACGTGAGCAGAGTTGAACATTTCCTCCTGGTGCAAGGACTTGGTTTGGAATGGTGCAGCAGTTCACTAGGATTCATTAGAACAGGGGGATCCTTTACTCTCACTTTCTGATTAATGCCTCTGCTTCCAACACTTCTCCATTTATCCCCCTACGTATCCTATTGTTCTCCCCCCCAGATAGGGGCTTCGTACAAACACCATTTTAATTACTTTTATAATTAGTCAGCAGCAAAATCTTTGATGAAATGCCTCTTACACTTACTGAGATCTCGGCTGCTTTTTTTTTTCATGTATTATACACAACTTCTCATTAACTTTTTCAAGTCCAATTAAATTTCTCTCATCATTCTTACATTCACCCCTCCAGTATCACCCTTTCCTCATCCTTCTTGTGACATTACAGTCTAGATGACATCACAAAATCCCATTCGTTTCAGTGGAGAATGTGTACTAGAAAGAGACACGGAGCAACTTTTTGGTTTTAACTATTTTTTTAGAGGAGACTTCTTTTCAGTTTGCTGAAAAATACAAAGAAATTGGTAATCAATCATTAGAAATGCTAATTTCAGATGACTGAAGTACTTTAAACAAAGTTGAAATATTATTAGTGTGAATTCTGATTTTTTTTTATTTTTTAGAAACAAAATATTATCTCTAATAACATTTGTGTTGACATCATTGACACGTTGACAATGTTCACACCATGATATTGTTGACTCTTGACCTTTTGTGGTAAGGAGATGATACATGTTGAGAAAACATCACTGTCGCTTCATCTGGAATTTTTTTTTAAAAAAGATGAAATATAAGAACAGTTTTAATTTCCGGTCTGGTCTGCCTTAGTTTGAGGAGCATCAGTGTGATCCGAGATGAGCAGAAGAGCTGCTGGTAGATGCCTTTGACCCTTCGTGACTGCCCTCAACGTCATGCAGACTATGAGGGACACTTTTAGTGTCATTAAAGGGTATTTAATTCCAGTGGCATGTGCCTGGCATGTGAGGAGCACGGTCACAGTGGCTCAGGCTGGTGGCACAGAAATGCATCATTGTGCAAAGATTCTTTTTGTTCTCTTCATTAGTGCTTGATTTACATATGCTGATTAGTGCCTGTCCACAGGAGCATCTCCTGTGTGAGGAGAGGCTGAGAGAGCTGGGACTGTTCAGCCTGGAGAAGAGCAACTGAGAGGGGACCTGATCAATGTCCATAAATACCTGAGATGTGGGGGCCAATGGATGGGGCCGGGCTCTTTTTGGTGGTGCCCAGTGACAGGACAAGGGGCAATGGGCACAAACTGGGACACCAGAAGATCCAGACAAACTGAAGGAAAAACTTCTTTGCTGTGAGGGTGCCGGAGCCCTGGGACAGGCTGCCCAGAGAGGGTGGAGATGTTCAAAACTCACCTGGACACTTTCCTGTGCAACCTGGTTTAGGGAACCTGCTTTGGCAGGGGGGTTGGACTGGATGATCTCCTGAGGTCCCTTCCAAACCCACCAGTCTGTGACTCTGTGAAAGTCTGTTATTAACCAAACATCTTTAATAATCCTTTGCTGTTTGCTATTTATATTTTTACAATTCACTTCCATGAAAAGGCATTTTCAGTCCATCCTCACAGATGGCTTTTGGTATCTCACTTCTTTTGCTGCCCCTTGCCTGTATCTTGCAACTTCTTATTTCTGGCGTGAGACGTTTGGGATGGTGTGCAGGGATTGAGCTGCAGCATTCGTAGGAATCACATCGCTAAATCCTCAAGCAGGGCTTTGAAAACGAATCCCCACCCCATGAGGATTTATCAGGGAGACAGAATCATATGAAATAACACTTAAATAAATCTCAGTTTATCTTTGAAAACTTTGTTTCTTGTTTTTTGACCCTTATCTGCACCTGTTCGCGTATCTGCAGCATTTATGGTAACTGCTAATGCTTCTCTATGCACGTGCTTCCAGATCTTTTTATTTTTAGTTACTGGATTAAATGCCTGTTCTTTAACCTACGAGCACTTGGTTTTAATCTCATCACTTTGCCCTAAAGCAGACGTGAGACTAGAATGCTAAAAGGAGGCTGATATGGAGAGAAATATTCCCAGCCACGGAGCCAACCATAAACGTTTTTCCTTTGACATAACTTAGCACAAAGACTTAGATAAATTGCTGTGAAGTTGCAAAGAGACTCCACAGAATTTGAATCACAGGGTATGAGGGTTCACGTTCACCTTCAGGCAGCTCTGCCTCAGCTTATCAAGGGCTGAAGAACCCCATCAGAAACCAGGTCCCTGTGAGACAGGGGCCTCAGTGCAGAGGTGTCACCTTCATGGAATCTTAGTGGTTGGAAAAGACCTTTAAGATTATTGAGTCCAACCATGAACCCAACACTGACAATTCCATCTCTAAACCATGTCCCTGAGCCCCTCATCTACCTGTCTTTTAAATACTTCCATGGATGGGAACTCCACCACTGCCTTGGGCAACCCCTGTTCCAATGCCTGAGAACCTTTTGGGTGAAGAAGTTTTTCCTCACATCCAATCTAAACCTCCCCTGGTGCAACTGGAGGTCATTTCCTCTTGTCCTGTCCCTTGGTCCTTGGTTGAACAGACCCACCCCCACCTCTCTCCACCCTCCTCCAAGGGACTTGCACAGAGCCACAAGGTCTCCTCTCAGCCTCTTTTTCTCCAGGCTCAACACCCCCAGTTCCCTCAGCCACAAGGGAACTCAGCACACTTGTGCTCCAGACCCTTCCCCAGCTCCGTTGCCCTTCTCTGGACACGCTCCAGCACCTCCATGTCCTTCTTGGACTCAGGGGCCCAACACTGAACACTTCCCATCCCATGTCCCCAGCAGGAGCCACTATCTGGCTGTTTTCATATCTAGGTGCTGGTTAAGGTCTGTTCACAATTTCCTTCTCTGGACTCCATCTCATGCCTGCTCCTGACTTTCCCTGTGTAAAAAGTCCCATCCTGTTGGTGGTGGGACTCAGCCAGCACTGCATGTTCTAGTGGCACCTTGCCAAAAAAGAGGTCGGGACTTGGAAGAGACTTTCTGTGCATTTCTGTTGTACTCTTGTTTTTTCTTTAAGCATATTTGATTCTTTGCATCCTTCCAACACAAAACACACTACACATTTTTAGAAGAATATCCCAAAGCAAGTCCAGTTCTTGGACAGTTTCCCTAGAAGAAGCATTTAGTATCTAAAGCAATTCTGGCACGGTGTGACAGGAGACTTTTTTGCTTTATATGTAAAAAACAAAACACGCCAGTGATTAATAGTCTGTGCTGGTGGGGGG
>NW_010329508.1:0-9658 GCF_000700745.2 Antrostomus carolinensis
GGCTGCCAGCTAAGTTAAACTACCACAACATCTCAAAAATAAACCCATCTAAACCCCACACTAATGTAGCTGGGCCACTCTTTCAGAAATATTTTGTCTTTACTCTGCTCTTTACTGATTAAGTATCTCTAATCAGGCAAAACCAAAAATCCCCATTACACTCACAGGCTCTCTCACATGATTTTCATTCATGGAGGTGAAAATGTCTCAACACAGGGATTTTTCATTGTGTCACAAGGGCCTTAGGTCACTCCTATGCTGTTTTATTTATTAGAGTAGAAAAAGCTCCAGGACCCCACTCCCCGATGTGACTCACATGACGTCTCCAAGGTCAGCATGTCTCTGTGCTGGCTGCTTGGGTAGCAATGTGTTCTCAGCTCATCAGAGCACACAGCCTTCGGTCTTAGCCTGGAATACCGGCTGGCCACATTAGTGAAAAACATCCTTTTCCACTTCAGTTCTTCAAAAGCCTTCAGCTTTTCTTGATGAAGGAGTAGTTTGCCCAAGCTGTCTGCACATGCAGCATCTCAAAAACATTACATTCATTCATCAGGACTAAAGGAGAACTTGCAGAGAAACTTTTGCTGGTAGGTGTTGCAGTAAGTTTAAACCTTGGTGAGAATGCATATATTTCTGCACCATACCCACCCGCTGCTCTCAGGCCAGAGCCACTCCCAGCTCAAAGCTGGCAGTCTGGTCTTTTAAGTCCATCATCGCTTTTCTGCGGTGTGATGAGTTTGTGACAAATTAATCTGTTTTTCTTTGCCTCCAGAGACAGGACACAGAAATCAGAGGCAACTCATTAGTTCGAGATGTCTCCATTCTTGGTCACTTTTCAAATATTCTCCTCTTTGAGAATTACAGCTTTTCATTACAGCTGAATAAGAGAGAGCAAGAGATAGCAAGTTGAGCAGGAAACCTCAGCAGCAGCCAGAACTGTGGCCTGCCTGTTCTCCCTACCACCACCGTATTTTAGACAGAGCTTGCATTTTTCCCTCTGAACAAGGAAGGAAGAAGTCTGGAAATTAATTAAATGCAGTAGTCTGTGAACCATGCAGATACAGCCTATCACAAAATTACTCAGGCACTTAAGTCTTGTTTAAATGCTAATGAAATGCCTTAGGTGCCAGATAATGGGCACTGCAAAACTCTGACAGAATATCACCTGCGGTCCTGAAGTACAAAAAGACACTCGTAAATTGAAAAAGTAGCCTATAAATTATGAACAGATTAACAATGCACAGTAAAATGATTCTCAATTAAGCAGTAGTTAGTCTAACATTAGCTTTCTGTGTGCTAAGGCACTGAACTATGGGCTGTACTTTTGCTGCACTGCTACTTTCGCTTTTGCTTTTCTTCCGGAGGTAATGCTAATGCAAATAGTCACAGTCAGTGTATAGCTGTGAGTTCAACATAAAGTAACCCTCTCTTCCAAGAGGTTAATGTGAGTATTGTCTATAGCCTGCCAGTTTATTTCCAGTTCCAAGATAGCTCTCTGGCCAAACAACAAAATAAATTAGATAGGTCCTGAGTGTTTCTGAGAAGCAGGGGCTGCAGTCAGCTTTTGACAGCTACAGAGGGCAAGCTGTTGCGCTCCAGTCATGGTGAAGCCCAAACTGCCTCAAACTGGTATCACAGAAGCACTTTTATTTTTCTGTTCGTTTGGTGTTTTGTGGTTTTGGGTTTTCTTTTTTTCTTTTTCCTGTCCCTGGTTTGGAAAGATAACCAGTGCTGAATTACATCCTCTCTTATGCATCCTGTCCACCACAATAACTCCAGTTAGCCCAAGGACTTCCTTGCATTGAGACGCCAGCAGAGTGGTGGGGGACTAAATGGCCAGCCAGGACCAGGACCAGGACCAGGACCAGGACCAGGACCAGGACAGCTGGGCAGCTACACCCACCCAATTAACTTCAGGTCAGCTTTGTCAGCGAAAAAATCCCCCACGGTCAAGGTTACTCTTACTTCTTACCTCTTTTTTTCTCCTCTCCAAGCCCTGGTTCTTCCTCCAGCTGTGCCAACTGCCTTCACTTTCCATCATCCTGTTTTTCTACCAGGCACATTTTCTCACATTACTGCTTCTGTAGCTGTCGTACTCTCTGCCTGCAGTTCACTCACTGTATCAGTGGTCAGTTTTTAAGCTGTGACTTTTGTCAGATTGAAACGTTAACAGCATTGATCTTCCCACTTTAGGTAGTTAGCCATTAAAGCTCTTAAGGTTATAAATGGATTTATGGTCTTTTTTGTATCCCAATTTCTTATTTATTTTAGCTTATCAAGCCTTCTTTAGTTTTTCTGTATTGGTGCTTTTCTTTTTAAAGAAAAAGTAATTATTTACTAATAAAATACTCCTTATTTATAATGTCCCCCAGAATCTTAGTAAATTGTGTAAACAAAGGAAATAAATGTATGTTATTACTGGACTCCATTGTAGTGACTAAGCAGGCGCATCTGAAGCCTGGTCATGCATCGAGAAGTTGTAAACCAGGCAAATCTGGTGTATCCCCTCCTTCTCAGGTAAAAGAAGGACCACCTATGAGGAGGCCACACATGCTACAGGTTAAGCATTTCTTTCCTGTGAGTTCAAATCAATGAAACAGCAACTAAATCTTTTAATTCCGTGGAACACGAGAATCCTTTTGAGGAACTTCAGGTTAAATGCTTATCAATTTAAACATAGCACATTTTAGGGACTGAAATAAATCCAAAGCTTCTCAGTACCTCACTGGACAGCTTTATCCTCAGCCCCACTGTGAAGCATTAGCGTTCTTTTACAGATGGTGACCAGAGGCAATAAACATTTATACATGGGAGGAACCAACTGTCAGATGAAGAACTGAAACCAGTTCTTCCAAATTCCTTTGCAGCTCCTAACTACTGGATTACCCTACCCCAGGCATAGCTCCTTCTGCTTCTTCCACCACAGTGATGCATGGGAAGAAAAAAATAAATTAAGAAAAAAAAAAATCAGACTTCATTTTTACCATTCTTGACAGAGCCAAACATATTATGGGAGTAACACCTTCAATCATCCACGCTCTTACCTCTTGAAGCGAGCCACCTGCTTAAATTTCCTTTTCCTTAACGTCAGGGAACGGTTAACGCGGAAATCTGTGGCTTGGTGTGGTTTAATGACAGTCCATCAGGTGCGCAGGAAGGGCTTGCTGAGTCGTGTCTTTGAGCTATGTTTGACATACAGCACGAACACCAATTAAATAGGCTTTGGCAGGTAAACAGCCAAACTTCTAGAGTGATCCTTGCAGTTATTGGTATTAATTAATGTCATGGGAGAAGAGGTGCAGCTTCGCCTATAATCTTTTATGTAATATATTGCCTTAGTGAGGCAGGGAGCAAGTGCAAGCTGTGGCACGAAGAGCACTTTGCCTAGCAGGTTGGGAGCAGCCCAGCACACAGGTAGGGACAGACATTGCAGGAAGGAGCTGTGTTATTCCTACTGGCACCACTAATTCACACAAGCACAGCTAATTCACACAGCAATTTTACAAGACAGGTCTGTTCTGCAGCTCAAGCAGAGGCACTCGGTAGGTGCCATCTGGGCATCAGTCACCATGACCCCGTGTCACCTTCACCAAGGCAAATCACTCCAGCCAGTTCACATAACTGAACTGACACAAAAATCAATGTGGTCCAACCTAGTGAAACTGCAGTGCATCAACAGGTCTAACAATACGTTTACAAACATAAAAGAAAAAAAAATCAACATAGCTCTCCTGGTGTGTTGACTTAACTGACCTAGATTTTATAAGCATTTAGGTAAACCGACACAAAAACCTCTGCATGCAGAGAAACCACTGTAGGCCTTTGTAACTACCTCTAAAGTTATATTTCTCTGGGAAAAAAAAAACCCCAAAATGGTACCAACCATGAGAACAGTAAGATCTGAGAACAGGTCAAAGGAAATCTTATTTTAGCTGTTGCCTACAGAAGATATTAAAGCAGCTAATAGCTATTCCCACAGTAAATAAAATACAGCTAATCTTTACTGACAGAGGAGAATGGGGAGGAAAAAAAACACACCAGAGAAACTTATATTTATACATTTTAAGAATTTGTACCAAATTTACCTACACCAGCAGCATATTTATGTGCAAATCATGTTACAGTGATTTATATCTCTCTTGCTTTTTGTGAAAATGTCAGTTCTTTGTTGACTTTGCAAGGTTGGCTGCCACATAGGTCTGGGTGTCACCAGCAGAAGAATGAAACCCGTTCTGTGCCAATATTTTTGACTGAAACATAAATAAAGACTAACAGGAGGTAGGGAAGGAAAGGACTGTAGACACCTGAGAGCATTCTGCATCTCTAGCTGGCACTCAGAAACCGTTACCTCTCTAGAGACTCCCTGGGTGAATTCAGGAGTCACACAAACGTGAAGTGTCACCGAGCCCAAACCTTTCCATAGCATTTCTTCCCCGTCAAATTTACATCTTAAAAGGACTTGTGCTTTTCTGGTCCCAGCTGTTCCCATCGGAAGGCTGTCCTTGCCTCTGTTTGTTTTAATGGCCAGCAACCTGCATCTTATTCCAGACTAAGTTTAGTCACAGACAAATTTAAATAGTTCTTCTCCCTCTCTGCTGCTTCACTCCTGGGTATTTTTAGATGGAAACCATATCCCCTGTCAACCTTCATTTTCCTGGGCTGAACAAGTCCAGCTTGCCTTGCCTTCATTTGTAAAGGAAAGATCGTGGCACTCCTGGTGATCTCAGTAGCCTTTCTTTACACCTGTTCAGATTTGTATTTTCCTTGGACATGAAACATCCAAATCATATATAGCATTCTGAGGACACCTTACTGATGTCGTCTTCTGTAATGGATTTAGTGTTTCCACTGGAGACATTTCATTTGACATGTCTCACGATGATATTTTCTTCCTTTCCCAAGAAAATTGTGCCGATGCTCCAGGGGTACCAGAGAGTCGATTTTTTTTTTTCTACTTTCCTTGCATTTTCAGCTTACTGATCGGTAATCTCCATATGTGTGCTTTTGCCATATATGCTTCTGAATTTAACTTCATTGCATTTCTGTTCTTCTTTCAGATCTTCCTGCCTCCTGATAGTGCCTCACAGTTTTCTGTCATCTACAAATGTCATCAGCAAACTTGTAGTTTTCGTGCCTAGTTCACTGATGAAAACGTTAAGCAGGAATGATTCCAAGACTTTCTAATTTATATAACCATGTATTCATACAATTCTATATACGTGCATATATAAACTCCATTAGCTACCTTTCTGCCTGGTACTTTCTGTGGCAGTATTACCTGCTGCAGTCTTCCTGCTCACCCTGCATAAAAATGATGGCCCTCAGCGTAAGGATTAGAGCAGGACATCAGATGCTGTCCTAAATCCCAGATGAATGGGATCTGACACATTCCTTTTGTTTATAATTGCAGTGAGGAAGAAAGCTGTGAGGTTAGTCCAACACAAGCTGCCCTTGGCAAGCCCAAAAAGCTGTGCTGGGAGGAAGGCACCAAAGTTCTGTGAGCACTGTCTATAGTGATGTTGAGACCAGAACCAGCAGGAGTAAAGGTCACTCAGAGGTTTGAGTGAAGAAGGAAACAGAGAGAGTAGTAACATACAGAAAAGTTTCATGATGTTTTAGATACATACAAAACATTATGGCACCAATGTTGGCAAGGCAGCAGAAGTAGAGATCTTAGCAGTGTCAACACCAGTTTGTTTCAAAACAGGACAGGGAACAAAAGAAAGATGGGGAAAACAGTATTTTAGGTTTAGTTTAAGTTTGTTAAAGCAAAGTTAAAAAATTCTCTTACACAGACTAAGGAAAATGGAAAAGAAAGAAAAAGCTGTTGTAGGGAGGCAAGTATCTCTCATCCATGCTTCCTATCAGCAAGGTGGTGGCCTAACACAGATAAATCAAAACTGTAAATATCTGGCTTATTCTCTAAGACCTTATTGTCTACATGCACCTATGGGAAAACATATAAGCCAGTTCCTGTAGAGGATGGGCAATAAATAAACAACCACAAGTGAAGCAGGACCTCATGCATTTGGCTTTACGTGCCACCTTGTGCTGTCCACAACATCTGTGCAGCTACAGGTGGGACATGTAACCAGATTAATCAGTCGAGGGATAAACAGGAGATGACAGAACTTTGGAGGAGCATTAAAAGTCTGCAGCGTATTAGCCAGGCACGGGCCTGTGCTTTCCTTCTCTTCATATGAGGACAACCCTCCAAAGCAGAGCAATACAATCCCCTCATTCTGTAAGCTTTCATTCTAAAGGATATATGACAGTGACAGGAGGATGACATCAGTCATCTTTGGTGTACATATTGAATGTGTGACCCAGGTTGCATAGCAGTAGCTGCTGTATCTGTGCTACGTGATGGAAACATATGTTAGAGACTAATTAAAATGACAGCTAGAAAACTGGTGGAAGGAAAAAAAGAGTGAAAATGGGAGGGGGAAGAGTGAAAAGTTTTAGCCATTGCCTCTAAACTCATATTATTTCTAACAATACAAAAGCAGAAAGCTAACAGGAAATTTTGATGCTGATAGAAAACTTTCAGCAAATGAACGGCCATGCCAGTGCCCAGTGTAAAACTGAGCCTCCTGAGCCCCAGCACTGAATCAGACAGCCTTGTCCTCATGCTATTGCTCCACCATCAGCTTGACTGAGGCTTCAAAGCCTATTAAAATCAAGTAGAAACTTTCTGCAGCTCCTCAGTTTAAAGTTGGCACTGGGTTTTGTCTCGCATTTCTCTTCTTCCCCAGCACTGTAGCTCGATACCCCTTGTTAGCCCTCCCAGGGTGGTTTCTGTGCATCTCTCTGGAGGACATCTGTCACCCGGGCTCGCTTCAGCCCCTGCTCATTTCATGGAGAAGGAATTTTGGCAGCAATTAGCTGAAGTGAATTTCTGGACCTTTAGCCTGTTTGTTTGACCTCTGGAAGTAGGTGGCTAATTCAAGGACAATGGAAGCTGTCCTGTTACCTGTTTCCAACATGAAATCAATCAGTGGAGAGCCAGAGTGAAGTCAGTCTTTCTGTTTTGATAAGAGGGTCGGCAAAGATCTCTGGAATGAGAAGCACTCCAGCATCCACCCTAGTGCAGGGACGCCTGCTATTTATACACCCGGGGGCAGGGCAGGGGAACAAAGTGGTTCTTCTGCTCCCATTTTATTTTTATTTGCCAGAAAACGAAGAGGAAGAGGACAGCTTTTTTCATCCAGAAGCATGCATGGGAAATGTTCTTTTTTTTTTTTACTTTTTGGTTATTAAAAAAAAAGTTATCAGTATAGCGTTATACATATTATTATAATATATATCTAAATATTGTTTAATCTTTCAAAACCAGAAGCACTCTAAAGGAAACCCTTTCTTAAAAAAAAAAAAAAAAATCTAAGAAATCCTGTATACCATGTGTAATGGTGATGTACCTGATTTGTGCTCCACACATCAGCAAACATAAGAGTGCTTCACTCTGGAACCAGTTGCCTGAACAACAGAAAGGGATGGGCATAGCAAAGCAGCACAGCTGAGAGAGACATGAGGTATGCACCAGTTTGGATTTTATGACAAAAGACAAATTAGCAGTGTTTCATAGACTTTAATCCACATGCAGAACTATGTTTGAAACCCAGTTGTACACATATGTGTGATAAGCCTCACTGGAATCAGATCCAAGTAATCCCAAAGGTTGGGATTTGTCAAATCAACCTGAGACATAATTTACCCTCATTGCAGTGGTTTTTGCCTTTGAGGTAGAGAGCGGTAGCACTTAACTTCATTTAGAAGTGCCCTTTTCCTGTTGACAGAGATAAGCCCCAAGAGGGTCGCATCCAGTTTACCTGTGCTAAATATGACAGAAAAGAGTCTTTGGAAAAAGGAAGCCCAGCACAAAACCCTAGGAAACACTAATTGTAAGCTTATTTTAAGCATCCTGCGTGGTTTGAATAGTTTACAAGGCTGTTCTAGTTGCTGAGAAGTCAGAAGTCTTGGTAATAAAGACCCTTGGGAAACTGATCCATCAGTTTTACAAGTTTACAGTGCTGCTGGAAAAGGGCCAGTGAGCTGGTCCCTGGAAATGAATGAAATATTTCTGTATTACCTCATATAGCTTGCAACACCATAGTAGCCGAGTAACTTGCAAATGTTACCGCATTCATCATTGCAGTACCCAAATAATCCAAGGAAGTGCAAGCATAAGCGGCTGTAAAAATAGTTTCACCTCTCTTTTGTGAGCAGGGTTTCCACCACTTCTAGCCTAGCAGGGAAAAATCTCGTTGAAAAGCTTCCCTCCATGAGGCACAACCCAGACCCTAAGCATAGAGCCTGGCCTTCCCCAAGGGAGGTTACTCTGCCATTCCCACCCCAGCCTGCTCCCCGGCTTGGCTCTAGCAGGGCAGCAATGATCACTGAACCTCAGTTCCTGTTTCTCAGTGGGATAGCCAGTGGATTAATGACAATTTTCTGGGGAGACAGAGACACAGACAAGAATTACCAGATTAGTCTCTATGGGCTGGTTTTCCTCATCCCGCAAACTGCATGGATTAAAACAACATGAAGCTAACATGTTGCAAAGGGCCCTTAGGAGCTATAGGAGCTTTTAATTAATAGACCTATAACCTAGGTCTTCTCACAGATTACATATTACCATTATGTTATTTCTAACACCAGCAGGCACTGGGTATATATCTATGTTTTCAAACAAAAGCATGGCGCCAGCCCAGAAGCTTTTTGCAAAACAATTTGCTGCTCCTTTCCCCTCCACCTCCTCTTTTCCTTCCCTCTCCACCCATAAAATTTACATCCAGATTCAGTTATCTCTGTTTGCTGATGGGAAGGGCAGAAGAAAAAAAAAAATGATAGATTTAAGAAAATAACATATTGTGTATGCAGTACGTACATACCATAAAACACTTTAAAATACCATAAGCCAAAATATCTGCCAGGAGCAGGCTAATCAGACTTATTTCAAAATAACTGCTGTTGGAACCAAAAGAAGATGAGAGAAGTTGATTGCAAACAGAGAGAACAGAGCACATTTTCCATGTCTCATCAAAACTTTTACAAAAAAATGCTTCTAACCAGCTATATTTACGAGAGGGAAAACAGCATGAAAAATGACTTTTTTCCTTCTTGCACAAATCAGAACTTGACTGCCGAGAACAATACGCCCCGTCGCGCAGCAGTGTTAACCTTACAGCCTCGGGCGCTTTGCTTGAAATGCCTCATAAAGCAAACAAACCCTTCTGGAGTGAACCACCTCCTTATCTATTCAGTGAGAAAGGAAGAGGTAAAGGACAAGCGATGGCAGGAAACTCGCGTTTCATTCCAGTGACGAATTTCGACCAGCCTTTCATTCCTGTCGCTGGAGATGCGAGCACTTAAGAGGACCACAAAGACAGGGATGAATCTGCACAGCTCCTTGTAAGGAGTGAAGCTCACTTTTTGGCAACTAAACATGTTTCCACTGTTGTTCAGTCATCAGGATTGCCAGACGGAGGGTGTGGGCTCATTTTTTTCTTTTTTTGGGCCTGTCTAGCCAGACTTTTGCATAATTTTCCCCACCCTGCCTCAATGATTTCTCTTCAATGATTTGGGCAGTCCATCTGCACAACTTGCATGTTCTGGCTAACCTGATGAGTGATTTCCTAGGAAATCAGTTGTATCAGGA
>NW_010329508.1:9682-18723 GCF_000700745.2 Antrostomus carolinensis
CATCCAGGGGCTGGGGCAGGTCCCTCCATCGCTGGGGACAGTTCTTATCACCAGAGTCACCTACCAGGGCTGAGGTAGCCATGGGCAAAGTGGGCACATCAAACCGTGACTACCAAAAATGTGGGCATAATTAGCAGGCAAGGATTGTAATTGGTTACTTGAGATAGAATCATAGAATGGTTTGGGTTGGAAAGGACCTTAAAGATCATCTAGTTCCAACCCCCCTGCCATGAGCAGGGACACCTTCCACTAGATCAGGTTGCTCAAAGCCTCATCCAGCCTGGCCTTAAACACTTCCAGGGAGGGGGCATCCACAACTTCCTTGGGCAACCTGTGCCAGTGTCTCACCCCCCTCACAGTGAAGAACTTCTTCCTAATATCTAATCTAAACCTACCCTCTTTCAGCTTAAAACAATTTCCTTTCAGCTTAAAACCATTTGCTCTTAAATCAGGTAGTCTGATTTAACTGGGGGGAAAAGGTGAGCTTAACAGTTATATATAGTTATCACAAGCCCAGAAACATGCAGGACTGTAGAGATGCTTTTCATACAATGGAGGTAGATACAGATGTGAAAGAGAGGTAGGACAAAAGGAAGCATATTGGCCAAAAATAGGTGCTGTAGGACTCACTCTGTAGCTCTTCTGGATAGGAGAGTCCCTTTGCTGGACTACAGAAATGAAGTAGATTTTATCTCCCCACATTTGAGGAAAACATCAGATCTAGGATTGCTTGGGAAGCTTTTAAACAAACTGCAGGAAACATGTATGTCTACAGGAAAAAGAAAAATAAAAATAGAAAGTTGGTAAGAAATTCCCAAATGGGAAATTTCACAGAAATGGATGAGTCTCCGTAACAGCGTTGAGAAGGGATGTATGGGGCTGCAGGGGGGCTTTGTGCGGAGTTACTCAGGGTACGTTTTGAAATGGAAAGTATTACAAATCCCATTGGCTGTGCTAATGCAAAAAATCTGTTTTCGTATTTTTGATAACTAAGTAGTGAGGTATTCTTAATTGAGAGAGTGGAATAAATTAAGGTTGGGCACTGGAAGCCTTGCAGCTACCAGAGGACTGAAATCCTGGAGCAAACTTCAGAGCAGCTGGGACAAGGCAATCTCACTAATTTTTCTGGATGGTGTTTGGTCTGTTTACAAAAGATCGCATGGTATGAGCAGAATAGGAAAGTGGTGAGCAAGGCTGTGTAACACAAGTTTGCTTGCTGTAGGAGAAATCAAATTTAAAAAATCTGCATTGTGAGTTCTCCACCTGCTTGAATACAGGTAGATCCTCTTCTCATCCCGAGGCAAAATTCTTGACTTAAGTGTAGTTTCTGAAACATCTTTAGTTTTCTCCAAATAAGAGCAGCCTGGCCTATCAAACTTACTGCTACCTTCTCATTCTTAATCAAAAAGAAAAACTACTGAACCTGGAAAACAGTTTTGGCTGTTTGTTTCAGCTTGCACCTTAGGTGATTGCTGGGCAACCTCTTCATGGCTGGATGTGGCTCGTGAACTGTGACCTGGTCCCTTTGGCCGAAGGGAGCGTTTTGCTCTCTTAAACATCTCCCTTCATGTGTTGAGATTGACAGAGGGTTGGTGTCTCCTGCCAGTTGTGGTGAGGGTTTGCTCCTTAGGAGAGAAACCAGGAGCACCTCTTTTCATGTGGCCTTGTAAGTTCCCAGAGAAAAGCTGCAATTACTCATCAATGAATTGGGGTTATTAAGGCCAAGATAAAAATTCTGACAAATACCTTATGAGGTGCTTTGATATTATTCAGACTGCAGGCACTGATAAAACTAGAAGTTATTGTATCTGTTAAAACAAATAATAATACACAGTTGCCCTTTATATGCTTTAATTGGTTTTGGAGGACAGCTATTTTCAGAGTGGAATGGCCTTGAATAATTTTGCATTTTCACTTCATCTTAAAAAATTGTGATATTGAACATAATCTTTAATCCTCAGAACACTTATAAGACCAGGAAAAAATAATTAGTTTATAGCTTTTCCCTCTTTCTCATATCTTTGGGAAGTATCAATTTCTCTAGCTAAGGACAAAATACAGGACGTATCATTCCAGTACTGATCATTCCTCACATTCAATTTCATTCCAATGGCTAGAAACCTGGCTTGACCCTGTCTGAATTAAAAGGAGGAACTAAAACAAGTGGGAGTTTTAATAAAAGTAACATTGCATCAGGTGCACAAACTTTCTGGAACAGCTAAACTTTGCAGACAGAGTCATGGATTTTGGCAAAGCACTGGCATGCTTTGATGGGGTCACTGAAGGTGTAAAGTGACCACAAGACATTGTATTTGATTATCTCTTAGATTTATGGAGGATTTGCTTGCTTGGAAAGAATTTTTACAATGATTGGCATACACAATTTGTGTAAGCTAACGGTGTTGGGATTTTATATACCATTCTATTTATATACAAACTGGGGGTAGTTTTGCTGCTTGATCTAAGCTCGTGCGTAGGCAGGGGGTGTGAGTCTCCATTTGCTGCTTGCACGTTCATTTGGATGCATCCCCACAGCGAATGCAAAATGATCCCACAGCAGAAGGGCAGCTTTTTACTCCCACTGCAGACTGCCAGAGACACAGTCAACAACCACCAGGGAAATAACCAAATTTCTCTACTAAGAAATGGCATCAGCCAGCAAGGAACCAAGCAAGATTTATTAGTGCCTTTATGTAATGGATGCAGAAGAGTTTATGTACCTGTATTCTAATAATAACCTATCCAAATGACGAAAGGGATTGAATGGAAAGATGGCTGTAAGTCATCGGTGCTTTAAGAAACCATCTCCTACATTCTCAGTGTTTACTCTTTATCTCTTTGCTTGCCCTCATCTTTCAGTTACACTCAAAGGCGTGTTTAGGTCGTGTACATAAATGTCCATAAATTCCCCGTGGCTTACAGTAAAAGCAAGGAAAAAGGTATTAATTTTAAGATTTGAAGGGGACTGGTGGATTTACTCTGCTGACATTTGGTTACAAGCCCTTCTTCCAAGGGACAATGGTCTCTTCCCAAGGTCTCACCACCAGCCCCAGGGTCTCCTGGGGTAGACAAGGTGAAAAAGAGATTGAACATAATCCTCCCTTTTCCTGTAGGTGTTTCTCAAAAATGTATCTTGAGCACCTTTAAGGGTAACTAGTTGCTTTCTTCCCTCTGCAGATGAGTAAAGCTACACCTGAAGGACCAACCCCAGCATATCTCAGCAGGCACAGAGGATCAAGGGCAAAAGGCTGAACACAAACACTTCGTACTTTAAAAGTAGGGATTGCTTACTAGAAAAAGTAGCAAGAAAGGAGGATGATCACACCATAGGATTTTAGCTTTTTTTCTTTTTTGTTTTTAAATGCTAAAGGAAGTGTGTTCACACGGATGGAAGCAACATAGGGTGAAGAGGCTGAAGATCTGTGATTCTGTGAAGATGGAGAAGCAGATGAGAATCAAAGAAACAAAGCTTCTTACCTGTGTTGTGAACATGGCAGTGGAGAAGACATCACAGGGTTTGTAAATGAATTTGTTGGAATCACTGTCTGTTGCTCTCCAGCTGGGACACCTAAGTGAACGGCAACCATCTTTGTAGATAGAAAGTTCAGAGCAACAGAAATAAAAAAAGTGTATTCCAGCTAAATTTAAAAGACAAAAAAACAGCTGAGTTAATGCATACCATGGTCCACAACAGTTTTTGTGCATCTCTTCTTTTAAGAGTGATTTGTAAGGCGCATTGTTAGCTAAGGACAATCTTGAGAGCTGAATCAGAGACAAAGATACACACAAAGAACTGAAAAAATGGCAGCTCTGTAACAGAGGGTGGAATGTAAACAGTGAAGCATTATTTTTTCCAATCCTTGCTTCTCCAGAAGCATTGATCTTCCTGTGAAATTAACTCAGTGTTTAGCTGCAGCCATTGTGAGAACCACATTGCCCACCTTTCCTCTGGCTTTGTGAGGCACAGCCAGCACCCAGCAGCACACGTGACTGAGAATTACCATCTAGCTTCATTCAGGCTGGGAAGGGAAGAAGACTATGGAGAAAAATCTGATTCTTCATCAGATGAGGAGGAAAAAGTGCTGTTTAGAAACCTTTTTAGGAAGTAGCTACAGATATTGGATGCTAACTGCAGAGTGTGATGCAAGATCATGTCAGCTAGCACTGTTCTACCTGGTGGCCCTTTTCCTAACAGGGTCATCCCAAAACCTGCTTCTCCACTTAAGCACAATAGAAAGCTGTTTCATTGTTTGCAACCCTCTAAGCTTTATTTTCCCAGTTTCTATTTAGAGCAGCATTCGCTCTCACAGATGCTGCTGTCGCCTCTGCTTACAGCTAATTCCTCATGCACTCCAATTTCCTGAATGGCTTATTGATTTTTCATGGGTTAGGTGTATTCATAAAATAATAGAATCATAGAATGGTTTGGGTTGGAAAAGATCTTTAAAGGTCATCTAGTCCAAAATCTCTGCAGTGAGTAGGGACATCTTGAACTAGATCAGGTTGCTCATAGCTCCGTCCTGCCTGACCTTGAATGTTTCCAGGGATGGGGCTTCTACCACCTCTCTGGGCAACCTGTGCCAGTGTTCTTACTGTGTAACCCAGGATTTGCACCAGTCAGCTAAGGGGAACTGGACAAGGCCATACATTTACTTTTCAGAATCTGTGAAGAGAGTTTGCTTTAGTTTCATAGATGCTAGATTAGATTTTAGCTTAAAAAAAAAAACCCCAAAGAACTTACTTTAGATCTTAGTTTTATAGATGCTACCACTTGAGCCATACTCCTTTTATAGGGGGGATCTGAGATACTGCCAAAGCTGGTAGAGGAGGCAAAAGGGTTTTCTTCTGGCCCAGAGTGCACACTCTCCTGTGAACTGTGATGTTATAGAGGTTTTTGAACCTAAATTACAGCTAGACTTCATCGGCACCAGGATTTGGAAGTCTTTAGTGCCACTAGAGCTGACACCTGCAAAAACTTAATTGAGGATTTGGAGCATCTGTGGGGGGTTTAATCCCTCAATACAAACAGATGAAACTCACCAATTCCTAGCAACTCAGAGAGTGGTACTCCAAAAAAGAAAATTAAAATCCTAGCTATCTAGAGTGTACTGAAAAAGCTCTTCTATTTAGTATTAATAATACACCTACATGTCTAGGAAAATAAATGGAAATACATAAAATAACTTTTCCCGTTTTGGAGTTTTTCTCTTTCTGGCTGACACCTCCATCCTTGTAATCTTAGCGTGGGAGATGACTAAGAGTGAGAGAAAAAGAGAGTGGAAATACATAAAATAACTTTTCCTGTTTTGGAGTTTTTCTCTTTCTGGCTGACACTTCCATCCTTGTAATCTTAGCATGGGAGATGACTAAGAGTGAGAGAAAAAGAGAAAGGATCATTATCTGAAATGAAAAAAGTTATCTCCTCCTTGTGGTCAAAAAAGGCAAAAGAGATTTTTTTTTTAATTTTTTTTTTTCCTTGACTGAAGAGTTTTAACCTCTTTGAAAGCTGTTTGGCCAGCTTCAGCTCCTTGCATTAATTTCTATTCTCCTTGAAATTTTATTTTATTTTTTTAAAACCAGTTCTTCAGTGAGTTGCCTGCCCCCTTTTGGGGACAGAAAGTTTCTCTCTGACCAGGAGGCTGAGCTGTGCAGGTCTTATTGACAGAAACCAATCTTTCTGAACAACAAGGTAATTGCCATTTTATTTTAGAGGCACAGTACTGAAACAGGGAGAGATTCATGGAGAGAGAAGAAAAAGCAACAGAGAGAAAAGGAAAAAAAAATCCTCAATAAGATCTAACTGATAACGAAAAAACAAATAAAGGAAAAATTCTATTTCACTTGGTATTTTAATAATGTTTTCATTCTTCATAAAAGTAGGCTTTAAAAAATAGCCTTCTATGCACTTAAAAGTCAAACCTAATCCTGACATGGTTTTTACTGGACAACCTGAACTTTTGGCTAGACTTGTCTGGGATGGGGATTTCAGAGACTCTTCTTGGCTTTCCTGTAAAAACGCATCACGATCGTGGGCAAACACTGTATGGACAGCGTCTGTCGCTCTGGGTTCTTAAATGCAGCTAGTCCTGCTGGGAAAAGAAACCTCACTGGTGACATCTAGTGTTTTCCCACATCACAGCTGGGAAAACTTCTTTAAAGGGTACCCAAGAGGCCTCTCCTCCCACGGGTGGCCCTGGGAGAAGAGCACCGGTGGGCAAAGCTGCAGCTTGTGACCAAGGGCTGGCTTTTCCACAATTACATCCATAAAGAATAGCTGTCAAAACCACTTCCCTGCCATCACGTCAGCAGGGGAAGAAGCCAAACCTCAAGGCATTAACATCTGCAAACAAAAAACAAAACCCCATCAATTACAGACTTTGCCACTTTCTCAGCAACCTGGTAAGCAATTCTCCTAGATGAGGTTTGTGCAAGGAGGTTTACTTCCATAAAAAGCAAATCAGAGCCTTATATACAGTATTTCATGCAACTTCTAAAGTTCACTACATTTGCTGTAAACCCGTAACAGCATCTGATAATAAAAAACACTGGAGGTGCAAGAAGTGCTGATCTTCAGTAGAATAAATGGACTTCTGACTGTGGATGTGTAATGAACCAAAGAACAGAAACTTCTGTCTGTCTTTACTAGTTTGAAGAAGCAGCTGTAACGAATTTAAGAGCAACCACTTTTAGCAGCACTTACACAACTGTGTTTCCTGACAGTGCCTATTTAGCAGCTGTACAATAACATAGTAGAAAAAAAAAAAAATAGAGTCAGACTTTTTAGGTGATATGAAGCACTCAACATCAATAGTACAACATGAAGTCCAAAAGTGCAGCTAGGAAAAAGCTAAATCAGGCGCAAGCCTGACGTACAGGAGTCCTGCTGGTTCCTGCCAAGGAAAAAGAGGAAGATTTTGCTGGTTGTGAGGGGCACAGTGTAAGAGTCACACATAGAATGGAATCATAGAATGGTTAGGGTTGGAAGGGACCTTAAGGAACATCTGGTTCGAAACCCCCTGCCATGAGCAAGGACACCTTCCACTAGACCAGATTGCTCAAAGCCTCATCCAGCCTGGCCTTGAACACTCCCAGGGAGGGGGCATCCACAGCTTCTCTGGGCAACCTGTTCCAGTGTCTGACCGCCTGTGCAAGAAAGAGTTTATTCCTAATATCTAATCTAAATCTACCCTCTTCCTGTCCCTCCCCAGCCTACCTGTAGGCCCCTTTCAGGTATTGGAAGGCCATATCTTTGTTTCCATCTCTCCCCTTCAGGCAGGCAGAAAAACAGCCAAAGCAACTGAGAGGATCACAAAAGAATGAAAGAGTGAAAGAGTTTTCCCAAGTCTCTTAATCCTCAGACACTAGTCCAAACAAACAGGACCAGTCACATGCATCACGAAAGGCTGGTACCCAGACTAATTCCTGCAGAGTTACAGACAGTGGATAAAGCTTTACTGACATTAAAAAAAAAACCAAACCCAAATCCAACATGTTTTTTAAAGGACAAGAGAAGAGCACAGAGACTAATTGAAAAAGGGAGAGAGGAAACTTGTCTTGCCTTGCACTGTTGCACAGAGCATCCTGTAAAATTCAGCCTAGATCTATAGATCCTGAAGACAAATAAAGAAAGATACAAAATTCACATGCAGGGATGCAGATGCTGAGAATAAATCAGCAGAGACATTTCAATAGAGGTATAAGGCTGGCAGAGCAACTTATTGGCACAGCCTCTATTTAACAAATGAATCTTCAGGGCAGTGTATTTCTGGGAAAACTTTTGGTCATTCATGTCCCACCACTCCCCTGCACCCTGAGTGAAGCGATGACTGAGTATTTACAGCCTGGCCTTGTCAGGGGGTTGACAGTCCTGCTGATTTAAAGCATGGTTCTACTAGGAAAAGTGAATCTGTGAATGATAGCCTTCTGACTTTCTGTTTATTGTGTCTCACTGATTTCCAGATTGAGTGAAGTGGAAAAAAAATTACAAATAACTTATATTGAATTCTTTCTTGTTTACTTATCAATGGCAATTAGCAACCTATGAGTCAAGCTCTGTCTTTTTTCATAGCTGAGCAAACCAAAACTGGAAAGTTCAGTGTAGCTTTTCTACTTTTGCCATTTAAATGAAAGGAATGCCTCCCTCCAGATCTCCCTTCCCTGCAATGTACAGCTCCTCCTTAGCAGCCAGGTTGCCCTGGAGACCTTCTCTCAATAGGAGAGGCTCCAGTGTCTCCAGTCCCACATAGCAGAGGAGGGAGAAAGGGATGCTATATCTGCTCATTTATTTATTATTATAGAGAAAAGTGAACTTTAGGCTCAATTTCAGTGAATGCATTCCCCTCTACTATTTTTTTAAGCTCTTTTTCCCCCTGAAACTGTCCTATACACTTGAAATGCCCATTATTCTTTTACCTTAGTCCTACTTCGCTAGCTATATATGTTGCATGGCAATATAAATCATTAATAACTCCATCAAAGTAGGTGGAACCAAGCCAGTAGAAGAAAAAGAAAAAACACTCAAATTTTTTCCCTATTAATCTGGCCCATGTGTTCTCCATTTTCTTTTCCATTAGGCAAATAGCCATCGAGTATTCAATGCTGATTATAATAAATTGCAAAAATGTAACCAGGCAGCTTAGTTCAACTGCTTGAATCATGTGAAGCCATCAGCATTTTAAGACTGCCTCTCAATTTGCTCTCAATCAGACTCTAAGGGGGCTGAGATTTCATGGGCCAGGACCGGACTTGGCCACAGAACATTTTTTTTTTTCTTTTTCTTTTATTCCATTTTTGCATTAAAAAATGAATGCAGAAAACTCTATTCTGAAGAGTTTTTTCAGCTTGCTTTGTGTTCCATCAAAGCAGAAAAGGCTGGATTTTCTATTGTGTTCTTTCTTCCTGCTCACCCCCTTCACTCTGCTACGTGGCCCAGTGAATCTTTTCCATCAATTTGCTTTGTTATGCTGCAGCTTTTCAAAATTTGGCTACATTTTGGAAAGTGTTGGAAAACAGCAAAAGGAAAAATAGAAAAAAGGGAGAAC
>NW_010329508.1:18745-20955 GCF_000700745.2 Antrostomus carolinensis
TCACCTTCAGTAAGGAAGCATGGAAGCCAAGGAAGAATGCTTTTAAGTTGTAAATACTTATTTTAGAAGTATTTCATGAGAACTAGGAGACAAAAAAATCCATATAAAGCAAAGCTTTAACATGTTTAAGGAATCTCGGCTCTGCTTTCTCACAGGAAGCTGAACTCAAACTTTGACCTCCAGTTCCTCCATCTCTCAGCTTTAGGTAGCAGATGGGATCCTGAGGCACTGTTAGAGCAATGTTTCCATTTTTAACAGTTAAAAATGGAAAAGAAGGGGGCTCTGCTCATCCCCAAGGAGACATTGCTTCACTATGGGCAATATACTTGAATAATAGCTTTTATATATATTTTATTTTTATTTTTATTTTTATTTTTTTTTATTCATCCTGAAAGAACACAGCGTAGAACCAGCAATTTGATTTGAATTTTTCTTGCTTATGCTCACTTTGCATTTAGGGTGCACAGCCACTGTCAGTTCTGCAGGTCAGAGCACATGAAACTAGGAACAGGATGACAAGCACCACTTAAAAAATGTCTGGTTTTAGAAGACTGATTGTTCTGCTATTAGCACACAGCCCTTCTCTCGATAGACTCCCTTGTATCCTTGAACACAACTAATGGTGAGCTGCAGTCTCTCCCAGAAAAGACCTTGAAAGCAATTAGTGGAAAAATGAGTAACTATTATTAATAGTTACATTTTTCTACACCTACTGCTTCAGTAGCAACTCCTGCTGCTATCTCATCCATTATCTTCTAGCAGCATGATGGGTGGCCAAGAAAAGTGATCAGACTGGGGTTTTTTTTACTGCACTGAAGAGTTGGCTCTTGATAGCAGACAAATAGAGTGGCAGAATATTCTTTCTGTATTTTTATAAATGTTGTCCATCTGCCTCTTTCATCTGCTCTTTGTCTTCTCCTCATCATTTCCAGCATGCTTCCCATTGGTATGATTGCAACCATTTTATTAACACCAGTTGATATAGTAACGGCACCATAAATGGCAAAACAACCTTGGCAAAGCACATAAATTACTGGGATGCAGAGCATGACAACCAAGGAACATCTTGATTAATTTGCCTGTACATCTTATAGTTACCGACCTTTTAGTGGCTTCCTATATGATTATCAATATTTCAAAGGCAAGCTGTCAAAGCCACAGCAGAAAAAAATAATTTTCATGACAATTTTCTCCCAAGCTGCTTTGTATCAAGAAGGTTGTTAGAAGCTGGTTCTGTACTTCTTACTGGCTGCAGCAAAAGTTATCATCAGCAGTGATTTTGCAGAAGAAATTAAACTCACCTATCACCTGCAGTTTCAGTAATCAAAAGTATCTTATTTTCACCTCGTAGCAAACACTAAGCATTTTTTAATCTGGATGTAAATAAACAATGTTCAGATATAACAAAGTACCAAGGGCTGCAGGACAGACTGAAGAACAGTGCTAGAGATTTTTTCCAGGCCTCATAGTTATGGCTTATGAGTATCTGAGATTGAAAAAGCACTACGCCTCTTCAGTATCTCCTTCACTAATAAAAGCAGCTGAGGAACCTCACGGATGCCTCTTGTACAGCAGAAAAGGGACTCAACTACAGATGTACAGTGAAGAGTTTCTCCTGGGAAAATAGCCCTGTAACCCCTTAGCACCATTTTTGCTGGGCCCCAGGGAGATAAATCTAAGGTGGGAGGCAGAAGGCAAGAGGCACAGCACAAACCAGAGCCTGTGTGAGCGGGGGAACCGCAGAGGCTCCCGCGCCCCCACGCTCCCCTCGCTGCCTGCATCGGGCCATTACAGAGGGGATGCCGGGGCAGCCAGGCTGTGACAACCACCAGTCCATGGTAAAATGACCTACAGCCTACTGCTCAGCCAGACAGAGCACCAGGGAGAAGTCAGTCCTTCCAACAAATTCTCTCTCATTGCATCAGCTAAGCATATATATATGCACAGCATTTAAAGGCCACACTGGCAAGCACCTCCTTAGGCTGCTGCCTACTGAAGGGACACTGTCTGGAATCACATTATGTGCCCCCTCAAATTTACCTGTTCTTTTGAATCTTTCTTTGAAGCCTATTTAAAGGATTTCTCACTTGTCACATCTGATTTTATTCACACTGAAACATTCCATTATTTATTTCTTGTAGGAACTCAGAGAAATAAAAAGAAGCATTACCTGACTCAGAGCTGTTTCCTCAAACTCTTTCTATTCAGGA
>NW_010329508.1:20980-71048 GCF_000700745.2 Antrostomus carolinensis
GGAGCAAAATCACTCTGGTGTTGCCTGATGTTAACTTGAGGCACCTGCCACAGTGGCAGAGCTGGAGCAGAAGAGTGTCTGAAAGAAAGGCTCAAGAGCTGAAACCGACAGAGAATTATTTTCCAAGTTACCCTGCTGAGACAGTTTTAGACAGTTTTTATCCTGCCTCCCTTTATTCTGTACTTGCACCTTCCCCACTGTATTCCCACTCACTGCTCTCTTCTGTGCAACTCTGCCAAGTTTCAGCTCACACCCCTATAATTTTCTTTCTTATTTCTTGGTCCATACATTTCACACTTTAGAATGCCAACACCTCTGTCTCTCCCTCCAAACCAGTGTGCCTCCAGTATGCAATAGCTTTTAGCTATACCATAACTTTCAATTCCATTGCATATTCATTTTAAAAAATAAATTTTAGAAGGCAATACTCCCTGCTTTTCATCTGGACCAGGCTTTGCTAAACACTTTCTCATTATGTCACTCAGATTCAATTTCACTTTCCTTCGGACTAAATATTGCCACAGATACCTAACACTTTCACTCTGCTATACAAAAACAGAGAGACCTTTACTCCACTTTTTTGTAAATCTATTGCGGTAATACAACAGAAACCTTTGCAGTGAGCATTTCTGGTTTCTCCCCAAACTACCAACCAATTGCTTGTGTTTGGATGGCTGGAGTCTAGCCCTTTGTTATTAGTGTGGCCAGAAGTGTTTCCATTCACCCTAGTGCCTAGGAGCTAGATATAGCCTCTGAGTCACTCGAAATCCAAGAGCACCCCTGTGGCATGTGGCACAGGAGCTGCAGGCCACTGCCTTGTTTGTGATGCGCTTTTTTCCTCTGAGTGCTTTAGGGCAGCATGAGAATAAAAGGTTGTAATTTTAAAAGATAGCATTGCTTCAAATTGCAGTAACATATGTGGTTTTTCCCTGGACAATGCCACTAAAGGGCCTTACAGCATCCCTTGTCCTTTATCTAGAAAACAGCCTCCTTACTTTCTCTGCTCCCCTCTTTTGCTGCTAGTGGAACTGGGAAAAGGTGTTTTTACTGGCAAAAAACCCCATGAAGTAGATGAACTTTGTGTAGAGAGGGGCTCAGTGGGACATAGCCAGGGATTCAGGCATGATACAAAATCCCTAAATCAATCATGAGTTTTTAAAATACCTGAAATACCCTTGTTGTGGAAGGGAAGAGACTAAGCTCAGGGTCCTGCCTTTCCAGACAGCTGGGTGATGCATAGGTGGGTGCATTTTGGGTCATAGCAGCATGAAAGCACTCAGGACATATCAGCTACAGCAGCTGAGGTTACCTGCAGAAAGAGTTTTTCTGTGTAAAACATTTTCCCTTGATAGGGGTAGCAGCAGCGGGGTGGAGGCAATAACAGCAATGTTTGACAGTGTGCTCAAAAGCAAGCCCTCCACCCTGCTGGTTAAGGACCTTCTTTTGCTCACCCCGTGGTTTTGCTTGTGGAGCTACAAAAGATCTGGCAATACCAATATAGCTATGGCAGCAGCATCTAGCTGTTAAGTACTAGCCAGGAAGAACAGCATATGGAGAGGAGCCGCTCATTAGATAGGCTATGACTTCATATAATGATTTCCAGGAAAATGTGTTATATTTTGATTACGGGCATTCAGAGTGGGAACTGCTAGTACAGAACTTGAGATAAGGAAGAGGCCAGAGACCTAAATAGAAAATCTTAGTATGACTTATTATGTAATTATCTGCCCCCCATCACCATGAGGTCTGCGTGTCTCGGGCAGCTAAAAATAGAGCAGCCTCCCCCTCCCCCCTGCCTTTCTCTCCGTCCAGCCTGTGGGAGGAAAGACTTGACTCACTCGTATATGTTTGGGTGAGCCCCGTGAGCTGCATTGGGAAAGGGAAGCAAGGGTCGTATATGTTGAAGTGATACTGGTCTCCAACTAAGCTGCAGCATATAGACAGACAGAGAAAATGTATTCACAAGTTACTCGCTGACCTGAATGGACCAGAGGTTGCCCCTAGAAAGTGTCACTTCTCCATACCCCGGCTCTGGGGAGATGAATACCTCCTGCCAGGGCACCTCATGCTCCCAGCCACTCAGGGCTGCAGAAAACCAGATAGGGCTTATCACCACTTACCTTTTGGGTTCTTGGGATGTTTGCTACACAAAAAATAGACCAAGGCTTTTCCTTGTCCACCTGCCCTTGAACCTAAGGGAGGTGACGCCTGCCTGCAGCGGTGGCTCTGGCAGGGCATGCCACACTGGCGGAGGCAGGATGGGTGCTGGGGGTGACTGTGTTCCTCATGCTTCACCAGGGCAGTATGAGGACATTTGGGCAGATGTGCTGTGCATCCTCATCCTTATGTCACCCTCAGCTGTTTCCTTTCAAAGATGATATAAGCATAATATTGATTTTTTTAACGGGACATTAAATGCAGCACACTCACAAGATGCTGGGACTTCCACTGTCATTACCAGTGTTTTATCATGTGGAGACTAGAAAGTTCAGTTACTAAGCAAAAAAGGAAACATCCTGTAGTCTGGAAGAGAAACGTGGGCAACACTTTTTCCAAATTGGTTATTGAAAAAATTTACGTTCTTTGGGAGAGAAGGCTTGGAAAGCCTGCCCTTAGAAATACCATTTTTATGTTAGTTTCTGGTTACTGTCGTGAGGCATGCCAGATTAAGGAGTGAAGATAATATTAATACAGTGCCTGCTCTTTAGTAATCTGTCTTAGAGTGGGTCTCAGGCATATATTTTGGTGACAATTACTGCTGTGTGTTTGAATCCATTATTTAAATTCATCATATGGTACAGGTAGAAATACTAAGTGGCAAAAATTGGATCCCAGTTGAGATCCAACATCACTGTTGTCACATTGTTTGGCTCTAGGGGTTTGTTTTATATTTTTGATGCAATACCTACAACTGAAACCCAAGTATTTTAGTGATTTTGACCATGTTCTGCAGTCAGGGAGGGTGAAGGATCTGCTGTCTGGGCTTGGCCTGGGTAGAGGAGGAGACTGCCCAACTCTGCTATGGTCTGAGCACACACTCATGTTACATCCCAGCCTGTGCTGAAGTTAAATGAGGATAATTGCATTTTCCTCCCTCCCAGAAGAGCTGGGAGGCAGCCTGTTGATAAGTGATTCCCCAAAGTGCTTGCCAACTGCTTAAACAGTCTGTAAATATTTTGCAGATACTCTTTAACTACAAGTACATTACATTTCCTCTCCAAGTCTTTCAGACATTTTTCCCAACTTCCCAGTGGTGCTGTCAAGGTGGAGAGCAGGGAGAAAATGGGGTGGAAAAGGAGGGGGCAAGAGTCCAGACCAGGGCATCCAGGGGCAAGGATAAGGACAAATGACTCAGGACCTCCTCCTGAAATAAGCAACCAAAGCAGCTTTGCCGTTTGCCTGTGGTATCCAGTAGCTTCACTGCGTTCCTGTGCCAATGAGTTGGAGCTTCAGGGTACAGGTGGACAGAGTGGGACCCCTCAGCTGGGAGAGGAGACCATCAGTGGAGATGGTGCAGCCTCAGTGGGCTCTAGGGAAGGTGCCCACCAAGCAGCAATCATCCACTCTCTCATACCGTATGAGAACTGGAGGGCACCAAATGCAATTACCAGGTGTTGTCTGAAAGCAAGCAAAGGAAGGCTCTGTTTTCATGTAAGTTGCAATTAAACCTCAGAGCCCGTGGGATGTTTTGGTAGTTAGGCTTTCACGTGAGTCCCAGAAGTGATTCCATAAATCTGAGGAAGAAAAAGAGGTCTGTAAAGGCTTATTAAATACAATTTCTGGCATAGAACTGCTGAAGGCTGGGAGAGCATACCAGGGAAGTATTGGTACCTGTTTTGCTTCTCTTCCTAGACACTTGTTGCTGGTCACTGTTGGAGACAGGATATTAAGTCAACTGGACCCTTGGTCTGAGTCAGTATGGTTTTGGTTTGCTGGGGTTTTTTGTTTTGGTTTTGGTTTTTTTTTTGATTTTTTTTTCAATTTTCTGTGCAAAAAATTGTGTTTCTGTCTATTGAGGCTGGAGAGCAAAGCTTGAAAAGAAGGTCAAGACTCATGAAAATTCACTGTAGTACTCCTGCTTTTTACACAGTGTTGTGATTATTTTAGAGTCTGGATTAAGTGAATGTTTGCACTCACCCATCCTGAGCTCACTGTGTCCACGGGAGTCCAGGCCAGGAGCACAATGGACGAGGTGTCTTTACTATCTGCCTTTTACTTTGACATGTCCACTGGTTCCCATCTACAGACTGATTTTCTCCCTTTTTTACCTTGGGTTATTGAAACCACTGATTTCTCTGTAGCCTGTCATATCAGAGTTTTCAGTATTTTAGCACCGAGAATGTTCCAGCAGTGCACAACAGCCTTTTCTGAAACAGAGACATGTGAAGAAGCGAGATTCAAACCAGCAGGCTTTGGGGGTGGTTAAAACCACCTTTCAAATTTTCCATTTTCAGCCCTTCGCTTACACAAGTTTGGAAACAGCACCTCAGTTGAAATGGAAACCTGCCATGGGAGTTTCTCTTCTGGAAACCTTAGTTGCTAATTCTTGCTGGACAGGAAGAGTTTCACCCAAAAACAAATGTCTTGTGCATCAGCAGCACCAGAGTGTGTGGCAGGACAGCCCATCCATGAAGGACCATCTGCCAGGCACCTTCAGCAGTGCTCAGAAGCTGTTCCAGGAAAAATCATCACACAAGGAAAACTAATTCAGACCAGCACAAAAACAAAGGCTTTCTGGGGAAGCACCCTGTGCCAGCGGGGATGCATGCCAAGGCATCCACGAGAAAAAAAAAGAAAGAAAAAAAGAAAGAAAGAAAAAAAACAACCAGTCCCTCCCAAAACAGGCAAGACAGTGGAACCATGGAAAACCACAGACTTCTTTTCACTTGCCCGTTTCTCTTGGCCTTGCAGACTGTCACATCTGGTAGACTAAAGGCTGGGAGGAGAAGGTGTGGAGCAAAGAGACCCAGGGGCCTGTCGGGAGGTTTGGCACTTGCTGCTGGGCAGTCTGATGCTGCGAAATAAGGTCTTAAGCTACACTGCTTAAGCTACACTGATTGTAAACACAATTTGGGGCCAGGAGGAGAAAGACAAACCAGCTCAACTCCTAGCATCAGAATAGCATGTGGCTTTTAGGCAGCGTGACGGCAAGGATGGAAGTACAACAAAATGCAGACTCGGCTCTTCCAGGCAGCTGAAGCTCAAGTTATTTCCACATTGCAAAATACCATAGAGGACAGGCAATTTTTCCACTAAAGTTTGCAAAAAGGATGACAGAGAACCTACTGGTCACTCAGCAACTTTTCCCCTCAGCCAATCTGAAGCAGTTATTTGCTCGATGGCTGTACATTGTCCAGAAATCTGCAGCATTTCTCCAGTGAGACTCCTTCCCTGTGTACTCTCCTGACAGTCACCTGTGGACTGAGACTTGAAACAACCTCAGCCTATTTAAAACTGTCAGCAAATTAGTCATCTCAAGACTGTCAACTAAAAAAAAAAAAAATTAATTTTTTAATACCAGGACTTATTTCTGTGGGTATTTGCACTTCTAAAAAAAATTACCATTATTCTACTGAAGAAATTGGTGTCTGAAACCGGTCACTGATGGCTATCACTGGGACTACAGCTGGACCAGATGGCACTGCTCGTATGAGGCTTGAGCTCATTGTAAAAAACAGTTGTTTCTTTTGTGTCCCCACAACTCAAATGCCCCAGGTGGAAAAAAAAAAACCCAACAAACCAGCACCTAAAACCCCACGTAATTTTCAGAATACATTAATTCACAGAGAGCTTATGCTAACTTATTCCTGTGCTGAAATTGACACTTCACTTGAACAGCCTGTTTTCCTCCCCAGATGCATAAAGATAGCAGTCATATCTCCCTCAGCCTTTTTCTGCTGGGTTTAACAAGGCAAATGGAGTTTGCTCTTGTAAGAGAAACTTTCATCCCCCTTTCCCCCATGTGCTGGTGCCCAGACAGTTGGGTCTGGTGACAATGACCCAAGCATGACAAAGCTGCTGGTGGCTCTGAGTTAATTTCTGTTGGGTTGTCTGTAGATGGGGTTAGGCAAAAAGACCTGGGTGTATTAATTGGTTGGATAAGCTTTTTACATCTTTTATGGAGTTGGACATTTTGCTGCACTCCTGGTGGCTCAACAATTTCAAGTATAAGCTGCTGTATTCATTTGTTTTACATTTACTGAATTTGAATGTGTTCAATCTCCTCACATTTTCCACACTTGTAGTCTGCTCTGAGCTGGATTTTTTTCCTCCATCTCAGGAAATAGGGATCATTTGTTTCCAAGAGCACGTCTGTGGAAAATTAGTTGTGAATGTTAAATACATCCATCTGTTCCTTTGAAGAGCTTTACCACCTGCTTACAGTGGAAAGGAACCTGAAATTTGGCAAGGAGAAACTCTAGGGAGGCATCTTCTGCTGTCCCTATGAAAATCTACCCGCACTTAGTTCCCTATTAATTTCTGGAAAGTGTAATTTTCATGTGCGCACACTAGCACACATTCCATGGGGATCAGACCTGCTCCGTGGCACAGAGGGAAAGGGCTGGAACACGTCACCCTGAGGACCACGTACTGCTGGTAATGGCAACAGTCCACCTCCTCACTTGTTATTGCCTGTGTCTTTGGCTCCTTCAGTCCAGCACAAGGTCCTGAAGATGACAAGAGCCTTCTGAAGCTTTGTTTTAAGGTGAAGAACACATCTGATTTTTTAAATAAAAATATTTACATGATACCTAACCACATGTAAAGAGTAAAAAAGTTTTAGAATAAAAATGTCAATGTATTGTTAAGACTCTACCCCCTACAGAAATTTTATCTCAGGAAATTTTACTGTGAAGTATTGGCACCAAGATCACTGACATGCAGATATATCCCCACATTGGCACAGGGGAGAATTAGTAACAGTGGATTTACACCTGACTTTGACATTTTGCAGCTAGCTTTTCATGTTGTGCTACCACCTGTAGCACTCACAAGTGTAACCAGAGTGCAGACATGAGTGCAATCCAGACAAATTATAAAGCAAGTAAAATATATGGACAGGCATCTGAATTCTCAGTAAGCCATGATGTATGTTAATACACAGGTAAATGTGACAGGCACAACAAAGGCATTCCAGCACCAAAGTCTCCATTTAAATACTTGTCCATTCAAGACAGAACAGATGCAGACAGAACATTGATGTATAGACTGAGGCTATGGATGAGGTGCAAAGCAAGAAATAATAATCAGCTTGTGTTGAGATGACCCTGGAGGGACAGCTGCATCTCAGCTGCTTCCACCTTGTCTGACTTTATCCTGACCTGATACATGCACTGGCTGAACCAAAGCACTATGGTCAATTTTTATCTACTCCTATGTGAGAAAAGAGACCACACTTAAAACACTGCATAATACACACCTAAGTTTCCAGCTTCCCAGTAGCTTGCATGGCTTTCACGTGTTTGTGAAAGAACAAGACAAAAAATCTCAAGCTGTAAAAAAGAGGTGGTGGGAAAAAAGAGTAAGGAAATTAAAAAAGAAGGTATTTGGCTCTCAGTATTTTCCAGTTTTGCACATCACAACGTAAACATTTTCCAGACAGCAGAGTGAAAGGGTTTTCTTGTTCAGGGGTGTATCCCGAAAAGAGGGAAATGGATGGATGTCTGGGAACTGAATGAGCTTTCTGGAAGAAAGGGGTATTAGGTCCTGCTTTGTACTAATCTGAGGCAGCAAGATTGATTAAGATTCAAGTAAGTTATTTCTTCTTATTTGAAACCTTTATCTAACCACTGATTTAACTGTAAAAAAACCCCCAAACCAAAACCCTACAAAAAAACCCAACCCCCCAAAAAATTATCCAATGTAAAAGAAAATGTTTACACTTGTGATCTGAATTTTCTGTTACTTGTGGAAACTGGAACATATCCTATAACTGTGCTATACAAAGATCTAGCAGAAACAAACAATTGCTGTTTAACTGTCATTACAATTTGGGTCAAAGATCAAAAACTATTGTCACACTTCTAATGTATTGACTTTGGTTAATTTTTTTCAATTTTGTTCGCCTGATTCCTGACATCCCAGTTGCAGTCACTGTGTTTCAAAAGTTGCTGAGGAACTTCTGATTTTACTGACAGTGAACTCTAATTTTAGATGTTCTGCACTTCAGTAGGCAAGTGCTTAGTTTCACGTAAGGTTATGTATGTACCTTACTACTCACTGGATCAGAGCACAGGTTTTAACAGCTTTTACTCAACTTTTTCATTCCTCCTCCTGGCTCCTGAAATTAATGATTAAATAAGAAAAACAAACAATGGACAGCTTAGTTTAACTCCTAAGAATTTTTTATTCAGTTTAAGTGAACCAATACATTCCTTTGTGAAATGGGAAGCAACAGTTAATATTGTACATTTTTACGTGCCATCTATTCTAATGTGGCAACAGAGAAGTTTGCAAACTTTTGCTGCATTGTGGTAGTCAATTTAAGACTCATTTACTCTGTGGCTGCTGTTTCTGCAAGAATCTCACAGTGAATGTAGTAAGTCTATTTGATATTTCATACAGCTTTATGTTTTATCTCTCTACTGCTATCTCATTTGGCATTCTAGCCTACATCAGTTGAAGTAAACAGTAATCTTAACATTAGCTTCAGAAGCAACGGTACTAAAAGTGTATGACATTAACAGTATAAAAGTGAAATACTTCTTTGGACATACCTCAAGCCCACTAGTTTTCTGAGATACTTTATTAGTAACAGCACATATGCAAGAGATCACTGGAAAGTCATCTTGTAGGCTAACAAGTAGAATTCAAAACTTTGTCTGCATATGGAGGAGTTTGTTGACTGTTACTTTAGGTCTTATGTTCTTCTTTCTGTCAGAAACTACAGCAATATCCTGCCTACAATCTTACCAGTACAAGTCTGTCAATATCTGAGTGCAAAATCTACTCCAGAGCAGGTTTTTTATATCTTGGAATGCCAAATATATTTTATTATTATTTAGAGTAATTGCAACAGTAAAAGTCAGGTATAAGACTTAGAAGAATGCTTGCTTCCCAACATCTGGCTTGAGAAGAAAGGAGATACAGCAGCTGAGGATATTAAATGCAAAAAGAAGTAAGGTCACTAATGGCACAGTTGACGTAGGAAAAAAAAGCAAACCCACAAGCAGAGAGGACAGGTTCAGCAAAAAAAAAATTAAAAGAATCAGAGACAGAAGGATGGTATGTTTAGCCTAGGATTAAGCCTCCCTTGTTTGCCATGGATGTTGTATTTAATCAAAGTTTGATTATTCATTGTGGCCAAAACCATGCACTGGATGAAAGCCTGGCACTGAGGAGCTACAGGCAAGCACATCCCCATCTGTCCCTGATAGCTACCCCATACTGCCCGCTCACTGTGACAGTCCTCAAATGGAGGAGTTGCCTTTGGAAATGCTGACCTGATCACAGATGACCTTGGCATGATTCCTGGCCCTGGTAGAAAACCTGGGAGCTGATGGGCACAGCCTTCAGCAGCCAGGCTGTGGGTACCACCACATGGTGCTGCCTGAGCTGAGCCCTGGACCCCAGCACTACACACTGGGACTGCATGCAAACAACCACACAGTGATGTGGCCCCACCACCCTTTTCCCCCCTTCTCCACCAGGTAAGGAGGTATGCTGGCCTCATTTCTGATGAGGGTCTCTAGACAGCAAAGTACCTCAAATGACAGCAGCAGTAAGAGTGTTAGCACTGCAATAGGCAGCCTGTCTCAGCAATCACAATTTTTTTGTCCTAAAAAGACCACAGCCCATACCAAAAGCAAGTGTCTCGGTCCTCTTGAAGATCTGCTGTGCTGACACTTGCAAAGCCTCTGGTCTATGAGTTTGGAGACATTTCTCTCTCTCCTGCGCTGCTTTGGGTTTTAATTTGTCCTTCAATGGTGTTCCTAGTTGCTCTAGCTAGTTGCAAACAAGATTTGTGTTATCTTCTTTTGTAATAAAAAAATAATGTAAAAAAATACTTCTATGCTTTCCATCTTTCCATCTGTTTTTTGCATCAGGAGAACAGGAAAAGAGAAATTGTTCTTGAGACTAGTCAGTGCATACACAATACTTGGAAATACTCTCAGTGGTCTCTGCACAATCTAGGATACAGTCAAGGGAATAAAATGAGACTATGAACATAAACTCTCATTCTGTTGTTGGATATCTGAATGCTACTAGACTCACTGGACCAAATGTTTGCACTAATATATCCAGATAAATACCTGCTTTCTACTAAGATATTATGTGGAGAACAATATAGTTCAACTTGTTGTCTACATTTGGAAGTCAGAGACTGAAAGGGAGGATGTGGAGTACATGTTATAAAAAGGGAAAATGAATAACGAAAGGAAGAATGCAGTTAGGAATAAAATGCTGGGAAGGTCTTGTGAGCCTGAGCAGTAATGTGAAGCACAGATAAAATACGCACAATCAGTAACCACAGATAACAATGCGACTGCAGATCCTGGAGGAAATACCACAGTACTGTAGAGTTTTCTCCCCAATATGATGTTTTACCCTCTCTGAAGGCCTCTGATAAGTGATCTGTCAGAGAAGACATCCACTGGGTCATTTTCGAGGAGGAGAGAAGAGTCTCCTCTGAACAGACAAGTGATATAAAGCAGCCAAGGCTTTATGTTTATCAATGACTTCTCAAGCCAGCTGTGAACATTCACCCTTTTAATCACAGACTTGTTAAGATACATATATATTTAATCAAGACTGCAATTCTGAAGGTGCTCTAAATGCTTCTACAGATAGTAGTGTATGTTTTAGCATGTAGCACCTTGCATTTCAACATTCAGGTGATTGTGCTAACACTGAGGTAAAATCCAGATTTCTAGCACTAAACTTTAAAAGCAAGCAGTCACTTCCCAGTTACATCATCAGTTTATTTATGATTAGCAAGCTGCCTATTTAATAAAAAACCCCCACCAAAACCAAAAAACAAAACTCAAACAAAAAAAAAAATCCCAAGAAAAATGCTGAAATTAATTTGATTAAAAGATAATGCAGATCATCTAGCCATCTGCATTACTGCTGGAGCTGGTGGAAGCTGTGGTCTCGTGGCATTTTCCATCAGTGTCCAGAAGAAATCTGCCAAAAAAGTCAGTCATTTTTCCTTCTGCTGGCACCTCCATCTGTGGTGACAAATCCGGGCCCCATGAAGAAGGCAGCCAACTTGACCAATGCCACTTGATCATGCTGCCAGATCTTCCACTGCTCATTTCCTGCAGCACAATCTGAAAGAAAGCCTGTTTCCATGCCTGAGTTCATCTGGACAAAGATAAATCTGAAGGCTGCCTAGTCACTACCATATAAACATACAAAAAGTCTGATGATCTAACCTACAAGGCTTTGGTTATTCGGTATAATTAAGTGGAGAAGATGCCAAGAAAATAATTACCGGAAAGTTTTCTTTTGACAAACTTATGATAGAAATTTCTCAACAGCTTCAAGAAACTCCATGGATGAGCTAAGCCCTTCCAAGTCCAGCAGACTGTCCTTTTTGTCATGAAGGTGGAATAATTCAGTCTCTTCCTCTTCCAGCTCCTCTCGAAACAGATTGCTCTCTGAGGTAGGAATGATGATGATGTGAGGGACTGTATTGCTAATGACAGAGCCCAGGACTCCATTAACTTGACTTTCTTGAATTGCCACCTGTGAAGTACCTGAGTCTTCTCGTCTGCTGACACTGCTGTTATTCAAACCGACAGGCAGAGAAGCTGCTCTTAGGGAGCTGGTCACGAGTGTTGCAGGGGGACTGTGGACGCCTGGCCACCCAAGCACCTTCTCCAAATAGCTGGAGGAGAGTGAAACCTGGAGCAGTGACATAAATTTTACTGTTGTCATACAGCATATGACTCTGGAAACCAGTACTTGAAATATTCATTACCACTAGTTGATATTTGAGTCACCAGTCATATTTTCTAAACACTTGAATCACTGACTAGAAAGAGGGAAAATAATGGTGTGTTAACATCTACAGCTTGCAAAGCAGAATGAAGAGAAAGAAGACATGCTCAAATATCAGCAGAGACCAAAAAGAAGAAAAAAAAAAAAGAAGAAAAGAAAAGCCCATTCCTATATCTGACTTATTTTATGTTAAAAAAAAAAAAAAAAAAAAATTAAAAATATTTTAAACACATCTCAAGGTACTGGATAATTGTACTTCTCTCTGTCTCATGGAAGGGACATCTGATAAGACTCAAGCATACTGTATTCTTTGTTTGCCTAAGGTTTCATTAACATGGTGACAGTCTCTATCATGGTGTGCCCAAATGGCTCCTCGTACTGCCTCAGAGCAGTCAGTGGCTTTGCAGTCGTATATCAGACAGTACTTCCACCAACAAAGAAGGAAAAACCAGTGACTGATATTGCTTTGCTAGCCATTTCCCTTCCACCTATTCTGAGAGAACTCTAATTTCTAACGTGGCCCAGATGGCAACTTCCTTGTGACATTTCTATAACGCTTCGTGCACAGTATGCAAATCCAGAGTAAACTAAGTAAGCTTTGAAACTGCTAGTTAATATTTGAATTACACAGGCAATGGAAGGCATGAATGATCAATTTTGGCTTGCTTTAGAAAATGACAGTTAAGGTTATAAAATCACTGTGCCAGATATAGAGAGAAGTCAGATATCCTTCCTTCCTGGGGAAAATCAACATTCAAAGTAAAATGCAGTTTTTACTTCATTACTGTGTGAATTCTCATGAAGCCTAATGGAATTCAGAGTATGACTAAGCTTTACTCAGATTGCTATAAAGCCTCTTTCAGGATTATAGTTCTATTTATTTTTCTTAATATGGTTGTAAAGCATATTAATTAGCTACACTGAGTCTCTCCATAGCTTGAGCTTTCCATAATAGTTTTGTAAAATTTTTCCTCTATTGCAGATATTCCTGTTCTAGTCATAAACCTCATTAATTCAGCTTTAGTCTTCTTGAAGCATTCAGGCATGTAATTCCCATTATGATGGGAATTATTATTCCTTTTATAAGGGTTTGGGGCTGAAACACCTTTTAAAAGTGTGAGATCAATTTCTAGCATGATTACAGCCCAGCAGGGGCTGTAATCTTAGCCTTCTTTGTCTCCACCTAGTCCATGGCCTGGGATACTGCCTTTATACTGACAAACTAAATGTTTCCTTAAATAAAAAAGGGAAAGATGGGTTTTTTTTGGGGGGTTGGTGTTTCTTTTTTAAGATTTAGGTCACATCACATCTGTCTTAGCAAGGTGATTGGCAGAATACATTATTGCATAGCATAGGTTTAGTCTGATTTTATAGACAGAAAACCAAACACTTTCTTTTTTCACACAAATTTTGTGGTTTTTAAAAGAAAATCAATCTGGAATTTTTAGTCTCTCTCTCTCTGTCAGTCTGGGTTTAAAATTAGATACAGGTATATACTGAAGCATTGTGTAATACTACTCCACAAGCAGGAATCATTCACCAGTCCTTATCAATAACTATTTATCCAGCTGCTGTACCTACCCAAGTGGAGGGAAGCACAATATGGTAAAAAAAAGTGGTTTAAATCAACCTGACAGAAGAAAAGCCCATTTTTCCAAATCAAAGATAAAAACAGAATTAAAAAACCCAAACCTCAAACCACTCCTCCCTGCTTCCAGTGTTTTTTTCACCATAGCAGAAGGATGGGTTTCTTTTGAATATGGCTTAGTGGGCAGGACACCACTTCCAAGGTTTTTTAATAGTTTTCACACTGGGGAATTCCCTTGAGACAAAATCTGCACAGATAGCACAGAGCACACTTGGTAACTCTCCTTTGAAATCAAGTATCCAAGCCCATCTTATCCTCATAATACATGCCTGCATTTTAATGCTTCCAAAAAGGACTCTCCACTGCCATACCAGGTTTCTAGTTGTCACTCTACATCAAGGCTGTTACCATCCTAACTAACTGTGGTGAGTCATGGGGCTGGATCATATTTTTGTGGCAGCACAGAAAACAGTCCTGTGTGTTTTTATGCTCTGGAAAGCACCAAGCCCAGGACACTGATTGGCTTTTTTTCCTTTCACTTGAGGGATGCCTTTTCTTTTTTGACAACCCATCTGCAACTGTGCACTAAGGAGCCTTGATGTCAGTCAGTGTAAAGAATTCAGAGGTACATACATTCTTTATACGTTGTTGAGATGATTTTCTTAAAGAAAACAAAGGAAGTGTAAGATGCTTTTCCTTAAAAAAATGTTATATTTTGTTGAATCAGAAAGTTAGGTAACCCTTCACCAAATTCACACTTATATTTCCATATCTGAGCCTTTTTGGAAGTGCTATAATTGGAATTCAGTCACAGACTATCCAGTAATGCTATTAAAACTCTAAAATTAATATCTATAAATGCAGTGGGATTTCTTTAGGGTTGGTTGGGGTTTTTTTAATGATAAATGGGTGGCTTCATAGTAAAACACTCTAACTGAGCTTGACAAATGAATATTTATTCTGATAGAATTAATATTGATGTGTTGCATTTAGCTAACACACAAAGGACCTTCACACTACACAGGGATCTTTGCTGAAAATATTTGGAAAAGCAAATGAGGCTTTGAACATTCAATGTAAATAAACTCCACACATCGCAGTGACCACCACAGAAACCCTCAGCATGAAGGCACTCTTTTTAAAGGTTATTTATCAAAATAATCTGGTATGTGTCTTTTAAAGACAAGTATAGCATTTGAGTCTTCCTGTGGGCTCTGCAGTTGCTAAATTCCAGAATTCAGGAATATTTATTTAATTAATGAACACTTTTATGAACACCTCAGATTTATTTTCCTTGTGATACCAAAAGCCGGTGGTTCTCCAGAACCTGGAGACAGTCTCTTGTCTTGGTGCTTTCCTATAACCTTGGACACACATGGTTACAGGTGGAGGGCAGCAGAGGTGGGTAGTAGATTTAAGCCCATGTTGCCTGCCACCACATTTGAAGCCACTGTTTTTCCATCAGTACTACTGACAATAGTTACAGGAGAAGACCAAGTCTTCTCAGGACTTGATTTTAGGGAGACACATGAAAGAAGACAGGGCGGATACATGCAGGAACTGGGTCATCAGATGGCTGGAAATTTCCAGAACACCTCCTGCTTTAAACTACACTGTCTCTGGACAATTTGCCTCAGAGCTGGAAAGGAGTACAGGGGACAGAAGCAGATGCTGTAGCTGCCCAAGGTGTAGGTGTTTGGCTACACACACTAGAGTAACCCCTTGAAAGTGTGCCTCCATCAAAAAGTGGGTTCTACTGAGTCTAGCCACAGATGGAGATTGTAAACCTATGTCTGTCTTTTCTTCAAAATGCAGCACTGATATATACTTGACGTTGTGCCACCCATACCAATACTCATTTTGAAACTGGTATTACGGTTCTGGCAGAAGCTGACTCACAGGTGACCTGCTGCTCCCAACCTCAGCAGTTCCACAGGGAACAGGGTGCTTCTCAACAACAGGACGCCAAACCTCAGTAGTTTGGGCAATGAGTGTGATGCATCCACAGAAGATGCGCTGAGTACTCACCATTTCCTCTTTCAGTGAGGGAAGGGTGGCAGCTGCCAGACTCTCCTACCCTTAGGGAGAAATGGGAGTTTCTTTCTCGTCTTCCCCCTCAATAAAAATAAAACATTTTAATGTAAACTGAAAAGAAGAAAAAGGGTGGCTTCTATCATGTTAAACTCTGTTTTGCAGCCCTGACTTTGTAATAAAACAAAGCTGCCATGATGTGGACACAAGGGACAGAATGGGAGGAACAAGAGTTGGGGTAGGTAAACAGGTAAAGAGGCAAAGAAGTCAACTTCTTACATTGGATGTTACTGACTGTGCTTTTAATGCAGCTTTAGAGCTATGAGCTGATGCTGGCTTTCCAAAAATAGGCAACATATCAGCGAAAAAAGTTAATAGGGTATTACTGGCATTCTCATTGGTCACAAAAAAAGAAATAACAGCAAGGATGAAGAGGGTATCAGAATCAGTATCTGAAATATTGTGTCCAGTTCTGGGCCCCACAGTTCAAGAAGGACAGGGAACTGCTTGAGAGAGTCCAGCACAGAGCCACCAAGATGATTAAGGGAGTGGAGCATCTCCCTTATGAGGAAAGGCTGAGGGAGCTGGGGCTCTTTAGCTTGGAGAAGAGGAGACTGAGGGGAGACCTCATTAATGTTTATAAATATGTTAAGGGCGAATGTCAGGAGGATGGAACCAGGCTCTTCTCAGTGATACCCAATGGTAGGACAAGGGGCAATGGGTGTAAGCTGGAACACAGGAGGTTACACTTAAATTTCAGAAGGAACTTCTTTACAATGAGGGTGACGGAGCACTGGAACAGGCTGCCCAGGGAGGTTGTGGAGTCTCCTTCTCTGGAGACATTCAAGACCCGCCTGGGCGCCTTCCTGTGTGATCTCATTTAGGCTCCTGCTCCGGCAGGGGGATTGGACTAGATGATCTTTTGAGGTCCCTTCCAATCCCTAACATTCTGTGATTCTGTGTAAAGCCTACAGATGAAACAGATGGGTGTAAAGGCTGAATTATTATTCCAGAGATGATGTACTGTAGCAAGATTAGCACTAAAATGGAGAGTCCTCAGGAGAGACTTTTTGCTTACCTTTTCTGCAGTTGCTGCATCACAGCTGCAGGTGTTTGGGAGCAGGTCTCTCTTCTCCTGTCTATGACTTGCTGAGAAGGAATGACTTCGGCGAGGCTGCAGTTTCTTATGAGCTGGCTCTACAGGTTCAAGCTCTACATCACTCCAGGTCTAATCACAAATGATGAAGGATTTCAGACAGTAACATCCTTTCTCAAATTCTAAAAGATCTCAAACTCTAGCAGAAACCACACACTTACAGAAAACTAAAGCTGATCTAACACAGGTCTCACTCTTAGAGTTCCCCTGGGGAGAGGTTTGATTTTTAATCTTGTCACTTACCCTGGACTATTTTTCTGAGCCCCCTAAAAATCTCTGAAATAATGAAAAAATATTGAATCTATTTTCACCAGGATGTTTTTTCACTGTTTGTTTTTTTTGTGTTTTGTTTTGTTTTAATCTCGTTGCCTGTGCTATGCTTATAGCTGCATAGCACCTGAAGTCTAAAGGTGGGAGCAAGTGCAACCAATCTGTTTAATATGACTTATGGCATCCTGCGTGACCATCAGCTGGTACAAAACCACAGACATAGACAGGTCCAAAACCACATTTGTATACATCCCAGCTGGATACCCAGAACACTCAGGGCTTCTTAAGCCCCATGAACTTGCTTCTCATCTGAACTATCGTTAGTGTGTGAGAGGCAATGGGTGGCCTCTGCGCTAATTTTCTAAGAGCACGCCAGTAATGAAGCACAATCGTGACATTGCAACCATGCCGTTCCACTTACAGGCTTGAGCAGAGGCCATCCATCATCCCTAACTTTGTGGTGACTTTTTCTTTGAGTATCAGTGATGCAATCATTCCACTATTTTCCACTCCATCTTTTAGATACGTATAGATAGATAGATAGACAGAGCTCCAGACAAGTGGGAAGCTAGTGCATAATTCCACTGCATCACCTTGCTCATACATCTCTGTATTGCCACCTGTTTATTCCTCCTCCCTTGTAGAATCAAACTGCAAATACTACTTCATCTGACTCATGCATATGTTGACTCTCTACACTAACATGTACACAACACACACAGAAAAATGTTGGTGGCAACAGCTGTGTCTTTTACAGTGTTGCTGGTGTCATTCCTGCCCATCAATACTTTATTGGAGCATTCCAAAATTTCACTCAGTCCTGCTGTCATGCAAGAGTCATTGAGCCTAGCTTTCATTTCAGCAGCTGCTGTTTTAGCTGAAGTATGTACAGCTGCACTGGGCTGTCAGTTGCCCCAAGGCCAATTACCTTTGGCTGCATCAACTTGGCAAAACACAGTGCTGCGTGTTGCTAACAGCAGGTGTTTTATTTGAAACTCCTAAGCCAAAGTTATGCCAAAGGTTGAAGCCTCTTATCCACATTATCCTGTTTCTTTAAACACTCACCCCAGCCAAACACACACAATAACTGCTAACCCCAATGAACCAAAACCAAGTAGTGAACAACAGTGAGAACAGAAAGCTTCTTGGATCAGGATGGGTGATCCAGCTGAAATTACTTCATTTGACATTAAACGAAAGACTAATGGAGAGAGAATTTAGGAACAAACTTACAGCCAATGAAAATTAAAAGGGGCAAAAAGTTTGGAATTAAGCAAATGAGGAGCCTCCCTATTTTAAACTATGTTACCACATTTCCATGTTGCTATACATGCTGTCTACAACCAGTGAATGAAACACTGAAGTGTAAGCAGGCAAGTAGTCCCCATGATCTCAAGGGGGATACAGATACATGTGGGTGCTCTGTTTGCTCAAGCTGTTAAGCAATCCCAAACAAAATATACTCTTTTTTAATGATAGGTTATTGGTATGTTGCATATACTAACCTCATATTGCAAGGATAATCTGGGTATTTTACAGTTTATGAAATCATCACAGCTGATACTGTCATGCATCATTGTGTAATCAGTGGTCTGTGAATGGAATTAAATCAGCAGGATAGATTAGCTAATTTTCATTTACATTGTAACAGAAATATTTATGCATTTATTTATATCTTCAAGAGCCAAGACAAACACTAAATTTCATAGCCTACACAAAGTGAATCACACTTTTTTCTATCTCATTAGGTCTTTTGCCCTAATATAGCAGCAACCAGATAAACATGTTCCCCATGCCTTGAAGACTATGAGAGCCTAGGTAAGCAAATTTGGGGATCCTCATGATGTGTGATATAGTAGCATTACACTCCGTAAGAGTCCCATCACATGCTTCAAACTCACTTGGACTGAAATCTGAACAACACTACGCTAAAAAAGGCTTTGTCCAGGCTAAGAAAAGCCTTTCACTCTTCCATTTATTGTTTTAACTTAAAAGAAATTTTATGGCAGACGTATTTTATGAAACACTATACAAAAAACTTGACACTTCTATACCAGGGCTCTCCCGAGAAGTAGCTTGTCCATTGCATGGTATTTAAACACCTTCTAATTTTGAATGATAAAAAATCCCCCCCATTTAAGAGATTTAATGATCTTAAATTATCATCATTATTACTTGACTGTAATACAGTAAGCTGTACACTGTTTAGTGATAGCTGGGAATGCTGCTGGGATACGTGATATACAGTCAGAAAGTGGAAAAGAGGATCTTTGTCCCCAAACAGTTCACAACTTCACAAGCTGTACAGCTGAGGCTACCCAGTAAAGTGTAATTAGTCATTTTAACTGGAAATCTACCTGATGCAGCTGTATGGTTAATATGCAAGAGAGGCAGCAGCACAGACTGCAAAGCAGCCTGTCTTTTATAATGGGATAGATTTTGTTTCCTTAGGGCTCAGGCAGTGATCCTTCCCCTCAGGCACTGAAAGTGGGTTTTTTTGTTCTGTTTTTTTGCTTTTACAGCCAGAAGGCCTGAATTTCTTGTAGCACCCTGGGCACAGTGCTAGTTTTGGCTGGGACTGCTTGGTTTCCCAGTGAACTGTGCATTTTTTGCTCAGGTGTGTTTGCTTTACTCTCTCTCTGCCATGAAAGAGTTCAGAAATCTCCCTCGTGCTGTTACCTGAAAGGAACTTCCATTCTCCAGCAGAAAATTCAGTGCAAAGTTATCTTATTTGAGAATGGTGAACTGTTCATGCTGGTTTTCCTGGTGGTCTTAGGTCCATTTCCAAATCAAGGACCCCGGTCTTCCCAAAAATACTCAACATCATTACAATCTTACTGAAATGCAGCTCCATAGCCTGACTGTCAGTGACAGCACCCTGAAAGCCTCAGCACACAGACAACCCAGCCCCATCCTTGCTCAGACCACTGTTGCCTGGCTCTAGGGGAGAGCCAAGAGTTTGCCACTCAGCCCTTCACCGTGATTTATACCTTCATGAAAGGTTACGGACTGCAACCCTCAGTCTGGGAGGTTTCTTATGCCTGAGCTGAGCACAGAGCAGTGCAGGTCCCCAGGAGGTCCAGCCCCTGCCACGGCTGCCATCCCTCCCTGGGAGCTGCAAGACTGGCTTCTAGTGACTTAAGAGAGGCAGGAGAGGTGATGCCAAGAGGGGCTGTGAAGAATCCCAAGGGGTTCTTCTATTTCTAACTCCCTCAGTCACCAGACTTACTGAGACTTGGGGTACGCTGCTTACAAAACGCCCCACCTTGCTCCAGGTGCAGGACTCTTCCACTTCTCATGGTTAAAATCCAGGGAAACAAATAAAAAAGTTTCCTGTCCTACAGAAAATGGGCTTCCTTTAAAACAATAAGACAGCTTTTGGATAGGTCAGAAAATCTTGGATGGGAGACTGTTTTCCTGTCCTCCAGCCCCCTCAGATACTGAATTATAGGAAGTGGTTGGTGACATGGGGAATGCCTGACAACGGCTCTTTTTAATTCACATTAAAGACTTAACCTGAATATCTATGGTCCTGGTAAGCATCAGAATCATGCTGGCCTGGATGCTTTTTCTGATCAGAAATAATCATGCATGAACTACCAGAAAGGCTTTGCAAAAATGACCTCACATGACCAAAAAATGTTGCTACCCCACATTTCCACTTTATAATTTTGAATATGTATTTATAGAGTTGCTTATTTTGGGAGCCAGAGAAATATTATACTCACTTTCTTTCATGGAAACAAGAAAAAGACTTACAGCTTCTCCAGTGGAAACTGATGAAATGCAAGTGCTCTTGGTCTTGCCAGCAAGAGACTGATGGCTGGAGAGAGAGGTCCTGAATGATGACTCATTTATGGAGCCTCTCAGGAGGTCATTCTTTGACATTCGTATTAGGAACCTCAAGCAAGGAACAGCATTGTGGATGGTTTTTCTGAAGGAAAACAGGAGAAATAAAAAAACAAATGGCACATTAATGACATGGCTTTGAAAATCATGAGGTGAAAATAATGTCTCTTTCCATGACCTCAGCATGGCTTCTGTTTTGATTGGGGAGGTCTTAAAGACTACATGGAAACAGCATGGTATATTCAGTGGAAACTACTCAACAGGATGAAAGGAAAATAGCAGGTGGCTTCTGGGCCTTGGGTGAAAACACGTATGGCAGAGCTGCATGGATAAGTATTAAGAATTGAAAATATCTTGATTGCTACTGATGTAATTAAAAGGTTAACCCACAAAACTTTCAGGTTAGCTAGTACAAAGGCTTTCACTTTGCAAAGACATAGTATGAGTGGAAAGAAGGAAGAAGAGGGCCAGAAGAATCAGATATTTTTATTTATTTGCATCACAGCAGCTCCTGTAAACTCCTATCAGGAATTAATGCTCTGTACAAGCACAGAGGAGAGGGATGATCTAGGCCCCAAAGAACTTAAAGCCTGCCTTATTAATTAAATAATAAGCTCAGTCTTGGCTGTATGAGTCTATTCCTCCTGGCCTCAGCCCTGGTCCTGCATGGACCCCAAGAGCCTCCGCTGTGAAATGCCAGCTGGCCTTGCTCCTCACTGCCACTGAGGACTGGCAGGGTAATGCTAGCCAGAGTGCTCCATTTGGAGTAACACATCCCCAGTGCCTCCCAATCCATTATTTCAGCTCAACAGATGAAGCTTGTACAGGCACAAAACTAAATGAACAAATCAAGAAGTGAGGCAGCAACAAGGCACAGGGAAGACAACTGAAGCACAGGGCTTATGGGTCAGTGCAGGGTGTTAGTATATTGACTTTACACTGAGATGCAAGTCAAGTGGATGTATATTGTAAAATCTTTGCTTCTATAGTTACCAGGTTTGTTGAATAACTAGTACATTTTAAATCATCATTTCTATTTTTCTATTCTCAGAAAAGATCACACACGTTAAAGTCTCAGAAACCTGATTCCAGGATCACGAAATGAGGTCACTAGCTTGTCAATCCAAAAAAGAAAGAAAACCACTGCCACCAAACCCCAATTGACATCATCACCCCTCTCATTATACCAGACTTCTGTGTGCCGTTCCTCTCTAACTTCAAAGGCAACTGAACAAGCAGCTCTATGCCTATAGCAGAGATGAGGACTGAAGGATGCTTGGGAGTGCAGGAGGCTGCCCACGTAGTGCTGGATTGAAAAAAAAGTGTTTACAGGACATGAGAAAATACCAAGCCTCCATAAGTTCATTTTGATGTTGAACACCTCAGGCTGGGGCTGAAAATGTAGTTGCCAGCTTTTTTCCCCAGCTGAGAAGCTGAACTACTTCTCTCAGACATAGACGTAGCTTTTGATGTCTACTACAGCCTACCTGGGGCTGTAAAAGGTTCAATAACTTCAAGTTGGTGTGAAACATACCATCCTGTTTATTAAGTGGGTTTTCATGGAGAGACCTCCTCACGCTGGAGGTTCAGGAAATGCGTGTCTGATGGTGAATTTTCAAGGACAACATAAGAACATTTCTGATGTCTTGAGGGACCAGAGTTTCAATTTTACTAATATTTGGGAGGACTGTTGAAGGACATTTTGTAGGCTGGGACAAACATACAGATTTTGAAGGGAGTTTTAATAAGGTATATGAGAAATACAAAATGGGTATAAATGGAGGTGCTTATTTAATGATATTTTTATAATCCTCTGAAATAAAAGTCACTTAAAGTGAAATACGTAGTAATTGTAAACAAATTTTTGAGAAAATGTTGCAAATCAAAATTCTTCATGATTATTCTGTTATTTATGATGGAGCAGTTTTGAAGAAGTAATTTTTGTATAATTATGCTTCACTTGGGAGCAAGTTAGAAACATGGAGATGCAGGTTTTCCCTGTTTGCTATGAACAAATGATTACAAAACTTAAAACTTCCAAAACCTAAGGAAGTTTCTGCAATAGCTCTAACACAGTCAAGTGACGTTGTCTCACATACAGGTTGTTAAAGGAGTAAAAAATTTCTTCCCTTGCAAAGCAGCGTTTCATGAATTAAAACTTTGCATACATTTCCTTATTGCTCACATTTTTGAGGAAGAGAGGTGTTTTTCTCCTTTACACTGGAGGGGAGTGGGGTATATAACAACTAACCTCTCGGACCAGATCTTAAAATCCAAGTGCTAACGCAAAGGTCACTATTACATTTTCAGTTATGACCGTTGTAATGTACTCTTTTTTTCATTGCTTAAGGTAACGAAACCCTACAAAAAGAGTTGGTTGATTTGTTGAGGTGTTACAATGCAGTGACAGGAATTCTCTGTGCAAAAAAGCATCTTGCTTTGGTAGTGGTACATCATTGGTTTGAGCCATATCTGAACTCCTTAGATCCTGATTTCTAGATGTTTCTTTCTAGAAAGATTTAAAAAATAACTTAGATTTTACTTGAGTTGGTAGCTCCAATCCAAAATGACAGTTCATCCCCTGCCCAAACCCATAAGTCTATTGTATAAATTACTTCCAAGACATAATATGGACTATTAGAAGATTTGGAAATTGCACAGAAACCCTGATCTTTACATATATATTCATTATTCACTGTTCAAGCAAAATTGGTCTTGCCAACTTATTTTCACCAGCTGACTTGATGGTGTACTGTGGCTGTTTTTCAGTTTTAAAACTGCATGCTGGATTCGTCACAAGGGACCCAACATTACTTCTCTTCCTGACTGGATGAACCCCAAGTCTTTGAAATGTCTTCACAATAACTCCATAAACACTTCTTTTGTTGATAGATCTAGAAATACAAATTAGGAAGCAGGAAAAGAATAATACAAAATACTTTTAAAGAGTGAGTCTGAAATCCTGTGTGAACTCCAGCCTTTTTAATACAGCCTTACTTAAGAAAGGCGATGCTGGTAGGAAAAAGACTAACTGAAGCAGTTTCCTACATAGTATCTGCTTTGAAAATGCTCCCTTCACCTTGCAAAAATAATGTAAGGAATCACTGTACACAGTATCTTTGCATCAGAAAAAAATACCAGGTTCATAATGTGCCAGCCAGCCATGCAAAAGTTCTCACTCAAGTTCTGCAAGCCACCAGAGACTAGTCATTCTCCTATTTTAAACTAAAATGCTCTGCAATCTTAAAAAAATTTAGATGGTCTCAGGTTTTGGAAGATGCAAAATGGTGTTAGTTATAATAACAGATATTTTCAAACAAAATACATGTTTTCACCATTTCTGGGTGTGCTTCCACCAGCCTTCTGAGAAACTTTAACTGTTCTTACAACTGCACTGTCATTTATCAGACATTCAAAACAATGAATTCAATTTCCATCTCCTAGTTTTCAGACAATGCAATTTAGCAGCTTTTCCACTGCTTGGGTGAGAGAAACCTCATAGCGGTGACTAACCCTGCCATCTAGTGGCATTTGTACATTTATCACTTTTATCACCATGGCATCCCCATGTTTCATCCAAACTTTTGATGTGACATCCCTTTGTGGTAGACAAGCTTTGAAAGACTTAGAAAAATCTAGAGATATACTGAATAGCAGTTCTGTTACAAGCATTTCCCCTTTAACATAATAAAATATTTTTCAACTGCCAGTATTTCAAAAACACATTATGTACAGCTACAGGAGGAAGAGCAAGCTCCTAGCTATATCTTCTGTGTGGGGTATAGCTTCTTCTGAGTACAGTGCTGTGAATCATAAAAAAAAAAATAAAATAAAAAATAAAAATTTAGGAGCCCATGTCATGCTGGAGATAGGGCTGAGAACACAATGGAGTTGGATCCCTTTCCTAACACTAAACAAACAAACAACTCAAAAAAACCAAACCCCCCAAGAAACTATTCTTTTCTGGATTTTTTGAAACCAAATATTTTTGTAGTTTTAACAGAAGTTACTTACTTGCCAGTACTTGAACATATTTCTCAGCTGAAGCTGGGAGAACATTTCTAAATAAAATGTTGACTTTGTAACTCCTTTTAGGACCACGCAACTGAAGAAACAATCATTTTTGGTGTGTCCATACTGTGCATGCTTCTAGATCCTAGCTAGTTCAAACAGCAGATGACCTTTTTGAAATGCAAGGTGGTTCCTTCTCATGCTTTCCCTAAATGTTGGGGAAGGCTCAGCTGGTCTCCGGAGAGCAATTGAGATGCTCTAAAGAAGTTATTAAAGGAGACTATAATGGCCCGTCTTCTGCAAAGGGAAAGGTTTCTGATTCTTTGGAGGAGTGTATTTTATGGTATATTAAATTATTGTTCTATTCGCCTAATCTTGTAGGTTTCCCATCAGAGAGACAGTACAGAAATCTTTTTTTACAAGAAATTGTTACCTTTCTGATTATCTACTCTGAGGAAACAAGTTATCTTTATACTCTCTATCCCTGACCTTACTGCAGTCAGAGAACCTGGATAAAAAGCAGAATTCATACCTTTCAGCTCAGAAACTCATTCATGGGATGTGAGAGGCTTGAGAAGGAAATAAAAAGGCAAGAAAAGTTGGCTAACCATGCAACTTATTGAGACTGAATAGTGTTTGAGTATTTGTTAGTGAAATTGTGCTGCACTGGCACAGTGTTCTGTTTTAAAATATTAGTATTGGCAATAATAAGTAGAATTAAAGTATAGAACAATTTGCTTATGAAGGTATAGGTTCAGAAATATTTAATATCTGCAAAAAACCATTAAAATGTTCAGAGAATTGATCAACATTACATTTTGCCCATTGAACTCCATTAGTGTAGCATAAAACTTTTTAATTTTTTAAGTCAAAGCTAATATTTTTGAAAAAGGTAAAGAATGGAAAGTCTTTTCCGTGAAACAACTTAATGAAACAAATATGAGAACAGCCCTCAGAAGACACTTCTTTCCATCGAGTATTTCAGAAATGTCTGCTTTATTTTTTGAAGGCAAATTCTTGTTGAACAAAATTAGCAAGTTTGCTAATGAAAAAGTAGTATTTTCAGTATATTTGGAAAACTTTTTCATTTGCAGGGAGTTCTGTCTGGATTATCAGCTTCCTAGAGCTCTCACTTTGCACAGAACTTCTATGAAGACAGATGCTGTTTGCTTCTAACAGAGCTTCTCCCAAATATTAACAAATTGTTTACATTAATACTGAAGTTGTTGTGAACAGAATAACTTAAGTGCTTCAGAAAACCAAACCTCAAACATATGCATATATAGCTTCTTAACTTGGTGATGATGAGATTTTTGAGCCTCACTGGTTGGGACCTATTATCTGCAAAGTGCTCTTTAGTGGCTGTCCCTGATATGGCAAAAGATGACTCTGAGCATCACCTCCTCCTCCTCTCAATTATGGTGTTGTGCATGTCCACAGGACAGAGCAGGGTTGTGAGAGGGGAGAAGGGTGAAGGGAAGGACTGTTCTCCCCTGTTGGCCACCACTGAGGCTGCATCTGGAGCTCCACATGCAGTCCGGGCTGCCCTGTACCATGTGGACGTGGTGCAGGGTCTGATCACCAAGATCCCATCACAGGGTGGCCAGGGCAGGAGCACGCACCACGTGGGGTGAGGCTGAGGGAATGAGGGTTCATTGTAAAAAACGCATTTGCACGTACAGTCATACACATACTTATATGTTTACTGTACCTGTATCTTGGGTGAATTATTGCATATATGATGGGGTTGTAGATTGCAGAAGCTTTGGCAATAACAGCTGGCACAGATTTGGAATATGGTGTTAGGGTGTGGCCTTGACTGAAACAAAGCAAAAACATTACACACAGATATGCCATGGATTAATACTAAATTACTAAAACATGTTACTTTTTTGACTGGTTTTGTGCTGTGATCTCTTTATAAGAAATACCCCTGAAATGCTAATTCATTCAAATACATTCTTTGCTCAGATTAAAGGCTTGCATTTGACAGCATGTACGTGGTTTCATTCATTTGGAGAAGATGAAAGACATGCAATTAATTAGTTATCTACTTGAGAATGACCAGGAAAACAAAGAATCACCTTCTCTGTTTCTACACTAGGCAAACCCCCCCCCCCAAAACCCCACCAAAACAACCCCCATTTTGACTATCTGTGAAAAAGGAATGTAAATAAAAAATAAAACAGAGTAAAACCTAAAAATCTTTCAGCAGCAACATCCATGCTGCATGGTAATGGATGTCAATGACAGTTGCAAACACTGCAGAAGGAAGAGAGGGCTGGAAGTAGTTTGAAACCAATATTCTCTTCCTGACTTTAAGCTCCCACAGTCAGTCACATATGGTCAATGTTAGTGCAGGACAATCACAACTGATATCATAGAATCACAGAATGGTTTGGGTTGGAAAGGACCTTTAAAGATCATCTAGTACAGCCTTTCTGCCATGGGCAGGGACACCTTTCACTAGACCAGTTTTCTCAAAGCCTTGTCCAGCCTGACCTTGAAATCAAGAACATGTACTGACAAGACAACAGGTCCCATTGTAGCAGAGAGCAGTTGGAGGAAGGTGGGAGGTCAGGGTGAACATCAGGGAATATAACCTCTTTTCTGCCCTCTGTCAGAGGCAGCAGTGTATGGAGGAAGCTTCATAAGAGAATAGGTATTAGGAGAGAAAAGAGGTAGCTCCTCCAATTTGTACAAAGAAAATATCATGGCGGAGAGGAAACAATGTGTACCAATATGCAGATTAAAAGTCATAATACTTTTAAAATATATAGACAAATAACCTCTTTTCTGCCTTTATCCACAAGGATATAGTGAAGAATGCAATAACACCTCTAGTGTTAATAACTATTTAAAATTCTATCAAGTTGCACCAGGAGAGGTACAGATTGGATGTCAGGAAATACTTCTTCACCGAAAGGGTTATCAGGCACTGGAATGGGCTGCCTAGGGAGGGGGTTGAGTCACCATCCCTGGAGGTATTTAAAAGGGGGCTAGATGGGGGGCTCAGCGATACGGTTTAGCCGTGGATAGGTACGGTTGGACTTGATGATCTCAAAGGTCTTTTTCAACCAAGCAATGCTATGATTCTATGAAAAGGGAGATTTGCTTATTGTGAGTGACAGTATATTTCAGAATAACCCATGGTCTTTGGATTACATTTCCACTTACCCTGCCCAGGCAATCAAGGTGACACAAGCATATGGAGACCAGGACAAGACAAACACAATGATGACCACAAAAGCAATTTTTGCCAGTTTCCATTCATTCTTCATGGACTGAGAGAGGTAGGATTTCCGGCTGCAGGACCCCAGGTTTTGAACATCTCTATGAGGGGAAAAAAATACAGATATGTCAGCAGGAGGGTGAAAAAGTGAGGTGCAACATCTCTAATATGTTCTCAGCAATATGTTAAACAAAGCAGATTTCATCTTTCCCTGCTCTCACTCTTCTTTTGTTCTCTGATATTTAAAAACTCTGGAAGGTAATTAATGTAGTAAATTGGTCCCACGCATTCTGTCTCAGCTTTGTTTGCTTATGGGACTGAGCCAGAAGAACCCCTAGGACTACAGGACGGGACTGCTGTGTCCTTGTCCTAGCACAAGGAGGGTTTCAGGTTGGGAGGGTGAAGAAATTGGTACCCTTTGCCCTTCATTGCTCTCAGAGGTGGAGCAAGAAAAAGCACAGCTGGATGCAAAAATCAAATCAATGGCTTTTCCTTTTCAAGGGAGGAGCAGCTTGCAGAAATTTCATCTCATAAAGCAACACGTGCTATTCTTGACTACTTTGAGGAACCTGGCCCCAAACACCTATAGAGACATTTTTCCTTCTAAGCAGATTTATTCACTGGAGAAGAGTATTTTTGGGGAAAGGAGTAAAAGAGGCAGTCCTGATTTTTTTGCCAAAAAATGTCCCGTCAGATTATCTTCTCCCATAAGCAAACAACCCACATTTTATTTAAAAAAAAAGTTTTATATAGTTTATCATTTGATATAGTTTAGCATAGAAATAATTATTTTTACATATCAATGTTGTTAAATGAAGATATATTTCAGGTTGAAGATAGTGATTACCAGCCAGCAGGGTAACAAACTGCTTCCTGGAGTACTGTGAACATACTCATAAACAGAGCTTGCTGTATTAGTGAGTGAAAGGCACAGAAAAATCTTGTGGGCACTGTGCTTCACAGGTGTACAAGACACAGTTGTTTTAAGAACGCATTCTTAGCTCCTTCTCTTGGTATCAACTATGCATACACAAAGCACAGTAAAAACCAAGACCAATGCCAAAAGGCCTTATTCAGTAAACTTGCTTGTAAAAACAGAATTTAGCCTTGTGAAGCCAAATGACTTCAACAAGTGTCTACAGATAGGCACAGAGAAAAACCATCGGAGTTGATGACACTGTGAGCAGTAGGAAGCTGGTGTTGGAGCAGACCAAGAAAAAGTCATGTACACATTAGGAGAAAAATAATGGACAGAATGAAGTTACTTTACAGATCTAACACCCTGCTGATTTTTTATTTCAAATATAGACCAAGAATTTGGAAAAAAAACCCAAAAAAACATTCTAACAAGCATAGCTAGATATTGTGTGTGCAGTTGTGGTGCCTGAGTGAACCACAGGGTTTTGCCTGCCTTAAATAAAATTGTCAAAGAATACAAGGACTGAGGACTGTTATGTTTTCAGTGCAGCTCAAAGGTAGATGATGCTCCCATTGCTACATGCTATTTATCATCTCTTGAGGTTGAAAGCTGTGCTGGAATGCATAAGGATTGTGTTCTTTGTATTGCAAATCTGAAATATAAGTAATCCAAACTATCAAATTATCTGATGTACTATTAATTATCACACTATAAGATTAAAATCACCAGAGACTTCTTTACCTACTCCAGAATACATACATCCATTCCAGTTTTTACATTGGCAAAAATATTTCTCCAGTTACAGCTATTAATGATCTGCCACTTTATTTCCAATTTCAATTCAGATTAATTTTTGATTCAGATTTTTCTGCAGCTAAAGAAATTGAGAAAAACTTCTAAAACAAGAAAAGGGAGATTTACTTATTTCAGCTACATTGCTTACCTGCCAGTACGTCTTATAGCCAAGAACATACATAAATAACAATGGAATATTATTATCAGGGGAATAAAAAACACGCAGCAGCATAAAATCATGGTGTAACTTCTGTTTGCAGGGGAGTAGGTTACATAGTCCCATGTACAGGATATCATCAAGCCCTCAGGCACATAGGAACCTATGAAATACATGGAATACATTATTCACACATACATCCAAAGCTTGCACAGTTACTGATCCAGCAACAGAGCACTTAAACTAAACCCCGTACTGCATACCTAGTCTTCAAAAGCTATGCCGGCCATATTATATGTGTGGTCTGAGAACATGAGTGCACATGTGGAAGGGAGGTCCTGACTGTCATACTTTCAGATACACCTAATACTCCATCTGCAATTCGTTCTGCTTGAATACAACCTGGGTGCAGGGGGGAGGAGGGTATCTGCACTGCAGTAAGGGCAGATATATGGTACGACAACAAACCATCAGGTGGTGGCTAGGCATCCACTTGAGCACTTATAAAAAACCTCATTTTTTTATAGCCCAAGCTAGGCTAAAATAGACCATGTAGGGAACTCTAAAAGGAAGAAGGAAAGAGCAGACAACATACTCCACCCAAAGAGCGGAGCCACGCTCCATCCCAGCGAGTACAGCCACACAACAGCGATGATCTGCATGGTGCGCTTCTTTGAAGTCCACTGTATGGATCGCAGGGGCTTAGTGATTGCAAGGTAGCGGTCAACAGAAATAGCTAGTAAAGTCATCATTGAGGTTATTCCGAAGAGTGCCCCACAAAAAGCGTACAAGTCGCAACCTGAAGCAGAAAATGGCAATGTCAGGGATTTTCTTAAAACAGATGCATGTTTTCTGTCAGAGCCTGACATGATAAACCTCCCATTTTTTTCTTGGCTCAGGATTTCTCTCCTATTAGAAGAATTTTCTTAACCTCACAATTTCATAGTTAATAAATGTTTATTAGAAAAAACACAAATAGTAATAAAATACAAATATATGTATTTAACAAGTCCTTTCCACTCTGGGCTGCAACTGGGAACCATTTGTCAATGGAAAACTGCCTCAAAGAAAATCCAATCTAATTAAAGTTACATTTTCCTGGACTGTTGCCAAACATATTGATCTTAACAGACTGCAGCAGACATCTATCTGCTAATGACAGATGGGTGTTTCAAAAAATGACTGGTTTATGTGGCTTAAAAATGTAGAAGTGGTTTAAATTTGATGGCTAAAAGACCAGCTGTAAAACATAGCTCCAGCTCCTATATTTAATAGCAGCACTTTTTTAGAAAAACAACAGTTTTTACATGAAACAGGTTTCTCTCTCCACCCCCCCCCGCCCTTTGCATTCAGGCATTGCACTAGCAGATGAAGACTTGTAGAGTTACACTGTCCCTAATTTGATTCAGAAACCTGTGTCGACCACCATTCATTTTTTGAGATCTCGCATCACCCCGTGTGGTTATAGACATCAGCCCACCAGGAATGGGACACAGTCAAAATACCAGATTCAAGCTTAAAGCTGACTTCTTCTAAAGTCTATATAATTCCTTGCAATTAAGGACCAAATCCCACTTAACCCAAATCAGTCGCTTCATTTGTGGCAGCATGATAATTTTATCAAAGCACTGATTTTATCTAAGAAGATGAGCAAGACTAAAGACATCCTCAAACTAAAGAAGAGCCCTTTCTGTGCTATTTGGTATTACATGGTCTCTGGACTTGCTCCACCAACACACAACCACTACCTCACCCAATTATATGATGAGCAGTACCAAGCAGAGAATTTGAGCCTTCTGACGAACTTGCTATACTCACATTTCAGCTATAACTTGACCATGCATCAAATTATCAAATTATATCAAATTATCAAATTATACCTGTTCTTTCTTGCAGTTGGAAAGAAAGGAGCTTAAATTTGCAAAGAGTCCTCGACTGACTATTGTTATTTAAATCTCTTAATTAAATGTGAGATTCCTAGAAGCATGTTAATGGATATCAACATACATTTCTAAATAAAAATATTGACTCCCTCTTAAACTAATATAGAAAAAAGTATTTATGACTTAAAACCTTTCTACCCATCTTCAGCCATAACATCTGCCATTACAAGCTAAAGGGGAACATGATTACGTGTTGATGTTGACTCCTTTCTTTCCAAAATAAGTAAGACGAAAGAATCAAACCTATAACACCAAACATGTGCCATCATGCTGACTGCTGATGTCAAGAACCTGGGTTGTCACCCAAGAGTCTTGTGGTGCTGTTATGGCTAAAATAGAGCTGGTGAGGTGTGAATTAGTGTTGAGAAGTACCTATATCTCCAAGTATCCATTCTCTGTGCAAGCTGTTGACGAAGCACATGGGTGCCTGAGAAGCTGACATCAGGAAGTCACTCACAGCCAAATTCATTATAAAGTAGTTCTGGGGTGTCCTCAGCTTCTTGTTGCTTAAAAACATGAAAAAAATTTACATGATTTTAAATAGATAAAGTGAACAGTTAACATTATAATTTTGCTTAATAGCAGAAACAAATACTACCCAGGTTGGAATTGGTGGTTACTTACAGTTAATCAATTGCTAATCAGCAGTCAATTACTGCAGCTACAGATGTAGTCATTTCAAAATTATGACTGACTATAGCAGGGGGGGATAAGATGGATTGTTTCCTCTTCAAACTGGGGAGAATTCCAGCTATCTTGAAAAACAGGGATTTGTTCAGGAGAAAAGAAGTTCCCTAGAAATGTAGTATCGCTAAGCATGTCTTGAGCTGCACAAGACCAGGATCTGAAACAGGTTACAGAGCCAAAGGAACTGCTTTTGGTGAATTTTTAAAAGCTGTTGACCTGAAGAGTCACCTCATTACCACTGACTAAAAATGATCCTTTGCAAAGTGCTACAGCACAGAAATTTGAAAAAATTACTTTTGTTCATATACATCTCATAAGAGAGAACAAAAGCTCTCCCTTGGAGAAGAGCAGGCAACGTTAAATGCCACAATAAGGAGTGTGAAAGCAGCAGCCAGTCTGCAAGCAAAGTTTATCCAAAGAAAACAAACATCACTTCCAGGTTTTTTCCCCACATCTCACCACCTCATGGAATCTCACCTCTTAGGGATATCTGGAGTTACAACCTCTTAGGAAACTTTAGGCTGGTATTCAAGATTACCCTTGGCTCAGGCTAAGGGAAATAAAGATACTCGTAACACGATAAAGAACCTCTCACTTTTACTTGAGGTTATTTGGTTGAATATGCCCTTGTTGCTCTCATCAAATATTATGCCCCACTAGGAAAGTTAAATTAATTTGTGAGTTCATCTCACCCAAATCTACCTTAAAACTGGCACTTTTGAGGGATATACTGAGAAGGTGTAACACTGAACTAGCAGCCCCTCGATGTGAACCACTGTATTGGTTACATGGCAAAATAGAGAGCTTTGATACCTAGAGTTTGAATTCAGAACTTTTCACAGTGTTAGGTACACATAATACAAAAAGAGGTGGCTTGGCATAGTCTGTAAGACCCAGGGAGAAAGTAGGATTTTTATAAATAGCTTTGTCTGTGCAACCTGCATGCAGTAATTCCCAATATTTTGAAATAGCTGTTTCTTTTCCCCCAAACGCTTCCTGCAGTGTAGAAAGTTTAACAGCTGAGAGCTATCTGATGTGCTTTAAAATATCAGTATTTGCAGCTAACATGAATTTCTTTCGTCATGCTGATAAAGAAATACCGAAAAAGAAATTGAGAAAACCCTCTCACTGCTACTGCAATTCTAACAAAGTCTTGGGTCTCATAACTGCCCGCACCAACTGACTGAGAGAAGGGGCAGAGTTCACACCTTTGCAGGTGCTTGTCTGCCTACAGAGATTTTCCTACTTTGACAATTTGATGCTTTTATTACACGAGCTAAACCAAACAAATTTCAAGAAAAATTGAAAGCTTGCATTTCATTTCAAAAATCATGAAGGTATCTACAGTTGCAGGGAAATAAAATTCTCCTCTCTCATATTAAAAGCCAGTTATTACAAATAACTAAACTAATATATTTGTCTTAAACATTTAAGAGTAGGAAACGAATGCTTGTTTCATAACCTCAATGGTATTTCTAGCATTGTAAACCCCCTCTGCATCAACACTCATGATGACAGCAAGCAGTGAGCAAGGAGTACTTTGAAATCCAGCATCACAGTGTCAGACAGAAGGTGGCTATTTATTTTTTCCATGAGATTTTTGCATAGTCTAGCTGCAGTATCTTTGGCTATTACACCGTCAGAAGCCAAGTGAGCACAAAAACTGACAGAAATCCTATGATCTGGCTGGAGCAGGGAATAAATACACTGATGGCATGAACTCATTTCATGCAGTGCATTGCTTTCTTGGCCCTTCCAGGACATCTGAGCTGCTGGGAAGAGGGTCAGTTTCTATCAAGTATTTCTGCAAATTCTACAGGGTGAGTGAAGAAGTTTGCAACAGGGAGACTGTGGTTTCTATCATTAAAAGTATTGAACTCTTCTTTAAACTCTCAACTGGAACTTTATAGAACATGTGATTTATTTTCTCATTTTCTTTTATCCCTTAAAACATGAGGAATTTACATTGAGGTTATCAGTGATGTGCGTGGATGTGTGTGTGGTGGGTGTTGCCTTTCCCCCCCCATTTGTTGCCATCAGCCTTTGCTTGGAGATTTAATCCAAGAGAGAACCAATGCAGAGCATCTGCACACAGGCACACGCGAACCTCAAGGCCAGTCAGATTAACAGTAAAAGGAATTTTTATACCTGTAAAACGCGTAGAGAACTAGGAGGTTTCCGATGATGCCAATGGAGCCAATAACGAGCACACATGTTCCTACGGTGTAAAGAACATGGTCGGGGATATCTGCCTTGGTCACAGCGTGTGCCTGGGTGCCCATGTTCAAACCCTGAATGGAAAACAGAGGAAAAGGAAAGCTTAGGCCATTCAGGACAATTATTCCAGGGGACATATGCTCAGCCTGTTGAATCAAGGCAGAGCATTTGCTTCCACAGTTTGTGCAAATCAAATACACACCTCTGAGCTCTTTTTACATCCCCTGTAATCAAGTTTCCTTCAAGCAGCCTTCGTTACTTTAACAGCATATATTTATATTTAAGAAAACAACAACAGGGAAAACAGACTGGAAAAAGTACTATGGAAGTTATGATGATCATGTGAAAAAGGCAAAGATGTGCTAACATAAAACTCGCTCTGGGTAACTGCCACACTTTGGGGCACGGAGCTAGCTGACAACACAAACCTTCAACGAAGTTCAACAAAGAATAGCCCATCATGCTTTGGTTTTATTAGAAGCACTGATATATAATCTTACACTTACAAACATTAAATCCCCCAGGTCTCCCCAAAATCCCTATCCACTAACTTAGAGTGCTGCAAAACCTGTGAATTCCCCAGGTAGGAGATCAGAGGTAAAACAGCAGCAGTAGCACTGTCTGTGTAAGCACAAATACATTAAATAGTCTTGACACCTCTTTCACTGCCCTTTATCTCCAGCACATGAATAAAACCCCATCAACTCCCTGCGTTTTTAGTTTGGTTGTTGTTTTCTTAAACAAATTCAGATTTATCACCAGCTAAATTCAGCAGCAGGGCAGCCTACAGCTAATCCACTCGGCTGTCATTAGCATTATCGACAAGAGTCTGAATCGCCTGATAGAGGTTCTTATTTACAAAGTCAAAAGCAGCTAAGCCACGCAGTGTGCTCCTACACGCGGTCAGATCCGGACAGCTTAGTCAAAGATACGGCACCTTATCACATCTGAGGACCTGCTTCGCATTGCCATATTTCACCACTCTGCAGCTCAGGGACATACGGGGTGTGGGACAAGGCTGATTTTGGCCTGTGGGAGAGGAGCTGGGTGACAGAACAGGTTCAAGATTATAACTATCACCCCACTGGTATTGTTCAAAAGACTATTTGAAAAAGGTGAAAAAAGCCTTTTTTTCCCCCCTTGCTGCTAGTTCCTAATTTCCCTCACCGCTGCTTCTCCTTTCTGCCTTCTGTGCCTCCTCACTCAACTATGAAGTGCACACACTACAGCTCCCTTCTTGTACAACAGTTCTAGCTGTGGATGCTATCCCCATAACTGCATGATCCCACTGGGGTACTCCCCGGGGGGTGGGGGGGGCTGCATTCAGTGATAGGGAGCACCCAGGGAGGTATGTACTCCACCCTGATCATCTGCAAAACAGTGGGTCTGGAGCAGCAACGCTGACAGGATGCTCCTGGGACTGGAGTGACGGTAGTAAATGGTAAAAGGTACAAAAGCTATGGCTTCAAAGCAGAAATCTGCTTTCAAGCCTTCTCAGCGGTCTGACAGACTCTACCCATACTAGGATGGCTACCGTCAATGTGACACTTCATCAAAGGTAACATCGTTGTAAAAGTCGAAAGAAAGGGAGCTACTGCTGGCACAGGCTGCACCAGAGAGCTGTCACTGCTATTCCCAGTGATTAGGTAGCAAGAAAATACAACACCCTGTGTAATATTGACCCTTGAAAAAGGTGTGAGAGCAGGCAGTGCACAGGGAGGTGGCCCAGTGAGGAAACGTAGCTGCGGCCGTGCGGTGGCACAGGCACAGCTGGCACCATGCTTTCAGAGCAGAGCTGCCTGGGCATGCAAACAAACCATGTTAAACTCCTTTCCTCTTCCCTCAAACTTAATCTTAGCAGCATGCATGCACTTGATTTAGTGCTGCCCCATTTCTGGCAAGGCATACCAAAGAGACTAAGCTGGGGAGAAAGGAAAAGGATCCCCCTTTTTTTTTTTCTTCCTTTCCAGTTTATCTATTAGGCATACTCAGGATTTGGTCCTTTATGGAGGGTTATTATATAAAGGAGTATTATATAGATGTTGTAATTCAGGACAAGTAGTACTTGCCTGTCATATGCATTATACTTCACCATATGGGAACTAAGTGTTGCAGAAACCTGTTTGAGAAATGGACTACGAATTTCACACCCAAATGTGTCCTGCCTTATCTCTTTGCTGAAGAGAAGCTGACTTGGATGTTTTGGCCTCGTTTACTCAGTTACAAGTGGTGAGCTGCACGAAAAAGCTGAAAAATGTCTCATGCGACACATTTGTAAACTTGAATTACAGTTTGCTGGCAATACTGGATGAAATATAAACTATTGACGCTTATGGAGTGGAATTTGAAAGGCAATAAATACTGGGGATTACACAGAACCTGCAATCTCAGTGAGAAGCTGAAGTGAGGGATGTTTAGACTACATAGGCTTTGGAGAAAGGATCTTGCCTTCAGGGGTGTACACAGCCACATTTGTTGCAATGTTAATAGCAGTAAGAACAACTTTAAGTTGTGAATGAAAAGACAGCTACTTATTCACTTTGTCGGTGTTACCCTGAGACAGCGGGATGTGGCAGGCCCCCAGCGGTATGAAATGTGGCAAGCTGATAAAGACAGAAAACCATTTATAACACTGTAATTTGGATCTAAGAAGATAAATGTGCATATCTATATGTGAGTGTACATGTATATTTCAACAGAAAACCTCAACTCTGATAAAAAATAATTTCATTAAACTAGTGGAAATTTCCTAAATAAAACAAGCTAAGCCAGTACAATTAGCTGCAAGATAATTGGAGATAATTTATACCTCATTTTACTCACATAATTTATTTCATTATTTTGGCATAATTTCACAATAGAAGACTTTAAGAATAAAGATTTAAATACACTTAAGGTTGAGAATTTAAAATCTATTCTATTGAACAAATGTTACTTTTCTAATACAGACCCATTCTCAGTACCAAATAACACCCAATTGGAGACAAACCATAGCTATCATCAAAGCTTTAAGAAATTAATAAAATTTAAGCTTTTTATCTTTTCCTGCAACATCACCTCTGAGAATCTGGCCTTCTTGGTGGTTTTGATTAACAATCTGAATACTTGCTAATGTAAATATTTTACTGTATGAAGATGAGAATTAGAAATATGAAAAAAAATTCTAAGCTTGGTGATGAGCCCTAATGAGAAGCTGTTTTTTGCTGACATTCTCAAAAGCTATTACTAGTCTATGCATTTTTTTTGGTACTTCTAGTTTCTCCCAAGTAATAACAGTAAAATTAAACTATAGAAGAATATTCCATGTTTCTGTGACTCTTTCCAACCCAAGAAAACCCAAATAACTACTACAAATCTTTCCAGATTACTTGGTGAGCAGGACAGCAGCTAAGTACAGCAGGTTGCATTCATCACAGTCACTGTTGTGTCTTAGTAGGTTATGTCTATATTAGCCTTTCATAGCACCAAAATGATATATGGTCAATGACAGCTGGTATGAATCAGCAAAACATCAGTTTATACTAGTGGAAGGGTCTTGCCTTTTAGACTTAGCAAAACACAGATTTTGGATCCATCTCACGTCACTGCTCTCTAACTGCTAGAGTAGACTGTACAGTTATGCTTCAGGCTATTCATTTTCATTTTATCAACAGGGAACTTAGACACCTTGAGAATGCAATGGGAAATCTTACAAAGTTAAAAGACATGCTGTGAGATGCTCCTCCAGCTGCAGCTGTTGCACACTGCCATGGTAACATACAGCTGCCCTGGATTCAGCCCATCTATCTCAATAAATTGTGTTCATGGATGCTCAGTATCACTGCAGCCACGTAATGTAGAGTGAAAATTCTGTTCTGTATAAGCCACAGTCTTGCTCTTTCACTTTAGTGATGTGTTTTAACATAAAAACAATGAAGGCAGGCATTACATTTTATTCAACCAATATATTGATCTGTAGTGGGTGAAGGTAGTTTTCAAGGGCTCATGTGAGATGTGTTCCCTGGCCATTTTTCTCCTGAGTTAGCTTTGCCTCCCTCCACTTGTGGGGGGGAGAATCACAAGCATCCTGGAGAATCCCAGAATCCTGGGACAGAATCCCAAGCACTCTGCTGAAGATACATCCATTTCCTAAGTGAAGATTTTAAAGACACTGTCCAGAATGACCTGATTGTTTCACTCAAACGTACAAATGTCAACAAGCAGCCCATGAGGATGCCAGTGATTGCAGCAGGGCCAGCTTCTGGCACACTTGACTATCCTGTACTCATGTTGTTTGGCTCCTTCTAAATTAATGCTACAATCACTTGCGTTTTGACTCTATGAGATGTTGGACCTGACAACTCACATAAATCATGATGTGGCCTTACCCTTATATGCAATGTGACTACAACATCAAAATGCTATCACCTACATGGCTGCTTGGAGGGCTTTCCTGGCAGGGTAACTAACAGATCTGCAGGCAAAGGGAGGATAAACAATTAACAGCTGTCCCTCAGCTAGCTGGCAAAGGAAGCAGGCACCAGATATAAAAATAAACTTGATCTATTTCTCCCAAAATAAAGATGGAAAATTTAACATATGAGGAAAGTTATTCTATGAAAGCTATTGTAATATGATTTTTAGTGATAAAACAATGTCCAAATAATTAAAGCCATGTGTTTCTGTTTTCCAGCTGTTAAGATTAATAAAGATTGCAATGCAGAAGATAAAATATTGTGGTTATAAAAGAAGGGCAATGGCAGGTCCCCTTCAATGGGTAGGGGTAGAAAATAGTGGATGTATGACTGGCATTAGGTGGATATAAGAGTATCTTAAGCTTTATTTATGCTCTGATTTTGGTCATGGATGCAAGCTCATCTTGTGGAAATTATTTACACTGAAATGAGCTTAAGTAAGGGCTTGCTTACATGGGGGATTAATGTGCACTAATGAGGGAGTGAATTAACAGCATAGGAGCCTCCCTGTGATGACCAGCTACATTCATTCAAAACACAAAAGTCGATTTTACTGCACAAAAACTTAAGTCTATACAGTTAACCTTGGAAATTTTAAAGAAAAATAGTAAACAATACTCAGGTATGATGAGATAGGAGCAATCCATGTGTGCCAGCTACCAGGCAGTACTTGCCAAGTTCCTTGTAATTCCACTGATGGTCAGTGTAAGAGGTAATTTCAGTGTGTAGCACCTTCTGGTCTGAAATGCCGACAAAACTTGGGGCTTAATGAGTATCTTGTACGTAGGAACTCTTAAACCAGCAAACAGAAGACCATTGTTATGTGGTGACTATAGTAGACCTAGTGAAGGTCAGATCTTTTTTCAAAATATGATTAATTTCACGTGAATACTGATGGAAAATAGTGTTGATACCTTTGGGTATTAAAAAACCAAAACAACAGCTTTGTTTGTTCTGGTTAACAGAACTGCATTACAACACCACACAGTTAAGTACAGATTAATGCAGTCAGAAAGTCAAATCAAACCACAAATCATCCACATGTAGAAAAGTTACTTTTCTTATCCATCTCCAGGCAACACTCCTCTTCCACAGCTCATTCCAATCAGTTCACATGCCAAAGCCAGGAGCACTCAAACACATATTTAAAGCATGCATTTAATCAAGAAGACAATTGGTTTAGCAAATGAAACTGTGAATGTGATACAGTTCATCCAAAAGCAATAAACAAGAACAGGAACTGCCAGTGCTATGTACAACAGGACAAATAGCAAAGGCAGCCGGGTACCAAAGTCAGGCATCTGCTACAGACCTAGGTAGGTATTTATCCAGACTGAGGTTGCAAGTTTGTGGAAAAACCTTGAGAATATTTTTCTATAATAAAACATGCAATCTAGATAATTTCATTCCAGCAAATGCTTCTGGGCTGTTACTGAAATGAACAGCCAGTTGAAAAAAGCCTTTAATATTTTACTTCAGGACTCACTTGGGGTATGTATCCTTAACATCTCATGTTTAGCACAGCCCTTGCTTTGACAAGATGCTTTGTTTCAGGCTCTGAATATCTGTACTTAAACTTCTCATAGTTGCAAGCAATCTAATGACATATGGCTGGGTAGCAGAAAAATCTCAAAAAAACTCAGAGAAAACCATCAAAACCTGATCAAGTTCTCAATGTCACAAGAATAAACCAGTCAGATACTCAATAAGGTAGGCAAACTCAGACATTTACTTATCCAGCCTTATGAGTCAATGTAAGCAAGGGGTATTAGTAATTCATATGTTTTATAATTCATAAGACATTATAAAAAAATGATTCACATGAGAATAATATAACAATCTGAAGTAAACAACAAAAATTAAACTAAGTAAAGTTTTAATATCTATCTCCTTGTTACAAAGGTGTCTAGGGGCATATTTTCATCTCGTTGGAGATTGACTAAAAGAATCTTAAAATGTAAAGTCTGTTCTGGAAAGCAAATGCGCATTGCTTTCTATGTACATCCCCAGCCACACCACTGAAATCAGTGACAAAAGACACGTTTGATTCTCTGAGTAAAAAAAACCCAACAAAACAAATAAACAAACAAACAAAACCAAACAAAACCCTCCACAACAACAAAAAAACAGCCCAGCTGAAAAACAAGCTGACATGTGTTCCAACTTGAGCACTACCTGCACTGTTTGAGAAGGGGTTAGCAAAAAAACCGAAATTTTAGAAGTTATTCTACTGAGCATGCTGTCACAACCTGGCCTCAGGAGGAAGGCTGTGTTATTCACTCCCTTGTTTTTGTGGGAAAGCACTGGCAAGTAACTAGCACATTTTTTTCCCTGCCTTAATGCGAGTTACTATAATCAAACCTTGAGGCAATTCGAAAACCTGAAAGTTTTAAAGCAAGATACCAAAGACGTGTTTTCTGAGGGCATTTTTGTTCCAGTACTGGAGTACTTGTATAATCAAGACAGGTAGCATTAACCAGGTCTTCACAACATTTTCTTCTTCAGAAATTTTATGTTCTACTTAAACACATCCAAATCTAATCTGAGAGCACAAAACCTAAAAGAACCTGATTCAAGTATGATTTAAGCATTTTGAAAAACAAGCAAATAAAAACCTACTACCAGAAGCTGTTAACACTCAACTGAGTTGAGAGTTCACTCCATCTTCCCTGTCTCATCTCTCACAGGCTTAACACACCGGCACAGCCAGTTCCTTAGTATGACCCTTGAGACACTCACCATATTGTCCCCTTGGCCATAAACGCCTTCAAAATTATCTGATGCTATGTCCAAATGCACCTCAAATTAGAACATAAGCTCTGCATGCTTAGGCAGGCAGCAAGCTGAACAAATCAAATCAATGCTAACACTGTATCAGAATTAGCTGGACTATTACAGTTCAGTGCATATTTATTTGGCCATGGATGACTGTTGGCACAGTGCAACAACAAAGCAGTAGGCAGAAGTCTCAGGATATATTTTTATGAGCATTAGAGCATGTTAAAGAAAAGCATGTGTAGTCAAAACATTCTATCGGAGTGATTTCCTTCAATATAAGAAATTTTGCAGTTTTTAGGGAGAAATCATTGATACCCTACACAAATATTTAAGTTTTTATCTTCTTAAGCATCATACTTCAATGGGTTATTTTTCTCCCTCTGAGCATCTTACTGCAGCTCTTTAATAATCACATAAAGTTCAGCTAAAAAAAGAAATCCCTTTATTGTACGTTTGCCACTCAGTGATAAGAGTGCTCTGAACTCTCTGACACTGTAACCCTTTATCATAACATGGGCTCTTCACCTGGGCTGCTCTCCCCTCTCCACATCCTTTGAGCTCCTGTAGCTTGTCCTGGTCCATTTTACTCATCCCAGGCTGCCAGATAACTGCTGCTCCCATTTCACCACCCATGGATGCCTCTGACCGGGACGCTCCCACTCCAGCCTGCCCACCACACACTGAAAGTGTTTTCATGGGCTGGTCCTGTTTGCCTATGGCAATGTGGTGCCGCAGCACCCATCACCTGCCTGAAGCAAGCCCTTTCCTGCTCCTGCAGCCCCAGGCTTCAGGCTGAGCAGTGGCAAGCACGACTGCCAAGTGATGTTCACGTTACTGCTTTTAACACAAGCACAAAAAGGAATGTCTTGGCCTTTCTACAAACATTGGCACTGCAGTTTGAAATACTGATCTCTGCCAGTGGACATAATATCCTACCCTGAGGTTTCAAAGAGTTTGAACATATACTCTGGCTTCTGGACAGTTAGATTTCTACATTTTATTAAAAAAAAAATAAATTCTTCCTTACTGTTGATAACTCAGCACAAATCCTTCATTAACCACCTCTGGCTTTATGCATCTCGTCTAGACATTAGTAACCTTTTCTGCTTCTTGGGGAGACCCACTCAGCTGCTGCCGGAAGATTTGTGTGCAAAAACTGCTCTGAGAAGTGGGCTCTGCATTTTAATATATCCCATGAAAACCTGTGCTTGTTTTTAAGGATTCTGGGGAAAAAAAAAAAAAAAAAAAAAAATCATCAGCAGACATCAGCTTTTCAAAGTGTGATTACAAAATGAAAATACAGCCTAATAACTCAGCTAAGGCAAGATGTTAATAACTTATACTAATCCCATATAGTCTTTCTAATGCTACTTTAAAAAATACATATAGCCAATATTTTTCTTTAGTGTGATTATTTGGTTCCTGCTGGATTGTCTGCTCTATAATTTTTTCTATTCTGTCACCTGTGATGAAGTGTGGTGAATGATGGAAGAAGTAAAATAACAGTAGAAATACACTCCTCTATTAAAACACATTTCAGTTAAATTTTCTTTACAATTTTTACTATCTGAGCATAAAGAACTGCAGTTTTAACAAAGAATCCATTTCACACTCTACATTTCCCTATTTAAAAAGAAACGGATTTTTTTTCAGGAAATATTCTTAACTGAAGGCCTCAAACCAGAGACACTATTCATCACAATTAACTAGGTTAATTTTCATATTTCAACAAGAAATTTCAGTCATGGGCAGTAGGGTGGAGATGAAGGGCAATTTAAAGCAATACCCAGCTTCCTGATGCCATTTGCATCATTCCATCACGTACATTTAGGTACATGAAACTGCTAAAACGAGCCAGGCCAGAGGTCCATCAGCACCCATATCTTACACCTGACAGTCTGTCAGCAGATGCTTTTAGGGGAAGAACATGCAGAATACAGCAAGTACACATCCTCAGCCTGTTAACTTCAAGCACATTTGTGATATTACTATGAACATTGTCACATACAATTTCTGTTTAGATCAAAGAAATGTCTAATCACTCCAAGCTGAGGATTCTTCCCATGTAATATCTGCTTGCTTTTGTTTAATATTGCTCTATGCATGGAAGAGGGGCATGCAGAAAGCAGAGCCAGACTCTTCCCAAGAGGTGCACAGTGAATGGACAAGAGGCAACAGACACAAGTTGCATCCGGTAAAAATTTCAGCGAGATTCATGAAGCACAGAAACAACAGCCCAAAGAGACTGCACAATCTCCATCCATGGACAACTTAAAAATGTTGAAGGTAGCCCTGCTTGGAGCAGGAGGTAGGACTTGACAACCACCCTTCCAACCTAAAGTAGTTCATGATGCCAAGAATAAAATCCTTCAAAGCATGCAGTTAAAAAAATATGGGTTTAAGCCAGAAGTAAAATGAAATATTATTTCAGTTACTTGAGGACAGGTATGCTGTCTCATGAAATTGAAAATCCTCCTACCCTACCTTCTTTTACTTTCACAAGGAACTGAGGACAGACAGCAAAAACCAAATGAACCTACATACACGTTTTGCACTGAGACGCTGTAGACTGTCTTTAATAGGTCTGTAATCTGTACAGGGACCATATTTCTTGGATAGAAAGGCTGCAATATGTGCTCCACTTCATTTGTAACAGTTTCTCCTACTGTGGCTTTAAGTCCTGCATGAAAAAACAGATTTCCAAAGGTTTTTAGGCACTTTACATCTAGTGATCTCGTTGGTGACAATAAGCCTACTCCTGTGTTGTCGAAAATACTCCTTGGTGTTTATCTGCACTGTTAGATGCCAAAGTATCATGAAAATCTGGCTTTGGAATATTTTATGATTAATTTTAACATACTTTACTAGATCACTGATGCATTTTTTAGTCCAATGGCCTATGCATTTTAGTCTCTCAGATTCCTAGTGGATACTAAAATAATCTTTTTAGAACAAAGCACCCAGCCACCGCAGGTAATGGAAATAATGGCGATGACTGGGAAGAGAAGGAAATTATCAGGTAAGATATATTCAAGATGACCCACCTCTGCAGTGAGAGGCAAATCTTCATTGCAAAAGGAAAGTATTTGCCAGTAGTACAACCTCCCTTAATTCTCCAAAACAAGAGTAAAACAGACTCTCATCCAGGAAGGAGATCATTTCTTTTCTAGTCGCCTGGAGGGTGAAGCACTTATGAATTCCTTGTGGATTTAGCGTTGCTAAAGCAACAAACAGAGAAACGTCCACTGAACAAGTGAAACTGGAAACTCCATTTACGAATAGCAAGCTACTGCAGTGCTGAAGACTTATCTTAGAGGAAGATTGAAATAGCACTGGCAAACTAATAAGGAATTGCAATGTGGGAATAATTAGAGACCAATTACAGCAATCAAAAGATTTATAAAATCCCAGATTTATAAAATACTAAAATACTGGAGCATGCTTTGACACATTTGGTGGTGTATATTAAAAGTCACTTCTGTATCTCTCAGAAAACTGAATTATTTTATGGCAATGCTCATCTTGCAGGAAGAAACAATATCTCACACAAAAGCAAGTGCCTTTACTTTGATCTGGAGAAGCATCAAGACAACTGTGATATAGCTGTGAAAGAGTTTCATTCTTTCCCTCTCCACTGCTGCGTGTAGCACACTAAAAATAGGTACGATGTAGTTGTACAGTTTAATGAGACTTCTTATTTTAATTCTGCAGACCACTTTTCACAACTCTACAAAAGGTAGCAATAGTTTTAGCACATTTATATTAGGAAACATCATCTTCCTCTCACTCTCACAATAATCTCCATATATCACGTGCATTTGAAGCAACTCCTACATTGCCTTTGCAACATCAGCTTGGAACCACGATGAACGACCAGAAAAGAAAATCTCAGCACAAGGCAGGTTCCTTTTGTGAATTAAGGAGAAAGTGCATTTTACAAAAAGGGAAGCCCACAAACTGGTTAGGTTCAAACCTATTTTCACTGTGCCATGACAGAAAGCCTCAGAAAGTCCCCACAGGTTTTCTTCTGCAGAGTTATACCTCTCAGACAAAAAATAGCTCCTCCCAAAGTGTTATTTTAAAGACATATAAGCAAGTCAGCAAAGTAATATGCACCAGAGAATCTCACAAAACAAACAAAAAAAAAAGTCAAACAAAGCATTGTGTGTGTCTCAAGTCATGTTCATGCTAGATTTAAGCCCACGCTGGACCTTTCTCAGTCCACCCAACTCCATAAAAGCAACACACTGAAAAGCATTGTCCACAGAAAAATGGGTAAAGGGACAATCTGCTCACAACAGCTGCAGGGGTAAGAGGGATACTCATTTCAGATTTCCCCACAAGTAAAACGCCCATTGAAAACAAATAGTTATTGCTAATTGCAAACTTGTACTGAACTTTAACAGTAGTTTATTGCTGTTAGTTTTGTTGTGATCAAATAGTAAACACTGAGCTAATAACAGAGTTGAGAAGCAGTTTCACAGCACTTGTAGTCATTACAGCTGAATACAAAATAATTCTATTGCAAATAGATTACCTAAGGGTCTTGAAGCATCACCCAGGACACCATCAGACAGCTACCTCATGCATGTTGAAGAGGGACAGCAAATCCTTCAGCTCTTGCAGCCCTCCAGCATTTGAGACAACCAGCTGCTTTATGAGTAACTGACTGGGGTTTATCTACAGCAAAGCCATTAGAACTTTCCAAAACACCAGCATTAATCCAGAAGCTTCCCGGTGCTCTTGCTGTCACTGCTAGCCTTCATTTGCTAACAGTCACCTTCTGTTACATGGTCTACTGCAATGCCATAGAGGGAGGGGCCTTTTATGCCAGCAAGGGCATGGGGAGGCCAGCACTGCATGTTTCTAAGCCATGCTCTCTCTTTATCATGGTGAAGGTTTAGTCAGCTACGTTATTTGAATATTAGCACTAGTTTCAGTATAGAAATTGTAGCAAAGGATATTAGGTATATAAGAAAGAAAGTATGGTTTTCTTTCTAAAAGAAAGATAAGTAATTTGCTGATCACTAGTGTTATTTTTTGCAGAAAGTTCAATGGAAGTACTTTGTCCTTTTTATAACTAAAAAAAACAAATAAAATTCCTTCTCACCTGAGATCAAGTCCTTTTTCAGGCATTGCAAACTTAACCGGGCACAAAGAACATATGCTCCTTCTTGATTCTGTGCTAGCTCTAGACTAGTAGTAGCTGTTTAAATTGTTTGTATCATCATCCAGTCAGTGTGGACTTGGTTTCATGTAGCCAGTCATTTTGTTGGCAGCACAGTTGTGCTGATGGCAGTCAGTAAATTTCCATGGGCATCAGGCACATATCCTCACCTGGCATTCAGGTCTTCTGGTCTGCATCCTCCGTTAAACTCAGCAGCTTCTTGCAGTGCTCTGTCCATTTGCATGGCAAACATCAGAAAGGCCCATCTGCCTGTTTATTTGGCTTTCTACTAGGGTATGTTTTACCTTTGCAAGTGCTGTCAAACAAAGCAGCTGGTACCATTCCCCGGGTCTGCTCTCAGCAGAACTGGTGACTCCAGACTCAGACCTCAATGCATTGGGCTGCCCCAGAGGCATACGTAGTGATCCATCTGCACAGCAGCCCAAGTCTGCTCATTTGGCCCATGTCACAGATTCTGCACGCAGCTCATTGCATGTTGAACTACTGACTACCATCTGGTATCAGTCATTTCTAACTGGTTAGTTGTCATCTGCTTGCTTAGCATAGTCTCAAGTCCCAGCATCTACCAAAGCTGCACGTCAAGTCTGAATAACGTCTTTTTATTTTGATATTTCCCAGGGTGTCTGTCCTCTTCAAAAAATTTACGGAAGGTGTCTAGTGGCCATATTTTTGAGTGCTTTGGTAGAGTACAATCATTTTGTGCAAGTCAACCTGACAGTTGCCTCTCAGTTGCATTATGACTAACTCCTTCAATTCACTTGAACCAGTATACTAAGATTTCCTGCTTTTCAGAGCTCAGAGAGCTTGGTTTGTACTGCAGCTGCAATGTCTTGCAACTCCATGTTTTCTTGTTAAATTTGCATAACTTTGAGAAGCTCTTGGGCACATTGATAACAAAGGCTGAATCATCTCATCTAGTAATATTGCTTTTTCATGCTCTGGTGGTTCAAGAATGTTGTCAGCCTCATTTAATCAACTGCAACAATATGCAGACACATATTTTTATTCTGGGCCCAAACTGGCATGTGCAATGGATTCTGCTTGAAGCTCTGCTTGGCCAAGGACTGCTGGCTTAAGCAGGTCATCTTCAGGAGTCACACTCTCTCTGCAGGCTGGCACCTCAGCATGTTAGAAGTATGGGACATCCTGGGAGGGGGTTAATTTGCAACCTCTGAAGGCAGTCAACCATGTAGAAAAAAAAATCAACTTTAAATCCCTTAATCAACTTACTGAGGTATATTTGCACATGCACATGGTTTTGTACAGCTAAGTTTATGGCAAGAGAAAGAAATACAGAATATGAACTAATTCAAAATTTGGTGAATACGCAATGACAGGGAACAAAACTTGGACTCCCTAGAAAACTTTAGAGAAAGTTTAACAGCAAAAATAACCCACACAGCCACCATGATAAAGATGTGATTAAAAAGACAAAATCAATTAGAAGTGAAGACCTTCAGCACTGCCAGAATGCACTCGGTGCATTTAAATGATTCAGAGTTAGAAGTTACATGCTCAAATTCCTGCTCATTTGGCACTTATTTATTACTTAACTTAAGAGGACTCTATGAAAACTTGCCCAAGTCTTTTCTTTCTGTTTTACTGCAGGACAACAACCTGTTGTCGTGAGATGGCATCCACATATTCCCTCCCAAGCTGGAGTTTCTCCCAGTACCACTCCCACAACCCTTTTTCTTTCAATCTTAAGACTAGAAAAAGAAGCAAATATTCTTCATAGACTTCTTTAAATGCCAGGGATGAGCCTGCTAATAAAATTAAGTACAGGTAAATTATCAAAGATTTAGTAAGAAATCTTCTATCCTAAAATCTATACGAAGTATTGTAATACTGTAAGTTCAGGGTATACAGGGACAGGGGGCTATGAGGACAAGGGTACACAAATTCTTCATCTTTAGTTTGCTGACCTCTCTCAGTTTTCTGCCTCAAATCATGATAATTAATTCGCAATGCACAAGAAAATCCTCTTATCTTTATGAATATTTTCAAATAATCCCAGCTAAACATACAAACAACAAACAACTTCCTACAGCATTTCATTTAGGTCACTTTACATCACAATAATTGGCTCCACAAAAGGATAACAACTCTGAAATCTGCTTTAGGACTTAATTTATATTTCCTTTTCCTGCTATTAATGAACAGATCACAATAACATGATGACGCAACAAGTACCATCATAAGCAATCACCTGTTACATTCTCCCCGGCATAGCCAGGGTTTTCCCATCAGCCAAAATTTCCTAAAAATCTAAACAAAACAGCACAAAGAACATGTTTCCCTTTGGGCAGGGCTGGGTCAGCTGCCCAAAAAAAAGAATCAAAATTCATTACATCAAAACAACTTCAATGAGGTTATATTTTCCTTTTAAAGTTGAAGCAATTGATTTAGACCATTCCTTAGAAAACAAAGCAGAAGAGAAACACTCCCTTCCCTTCTCCCTGCCCAGCTCCCACTTTCCGAAGCCTTCCTCGTGGCACATACTTTTTGGGCTCTGCCGAAAGCATCTCCCTTCCCTCCGCACATCCGCTCTGTGCAGAACTGCTGAACTGCGACTCATCCCGAGGAGCACTTGAAATACCAGGGTTTAAAAAGCCACCGGCGAGCCAGCCCTCCTCCGCTCCCAGCCTGACAGCTCCGGGAACATATCGAACTGCAGCCCGAGCCCCCAGCAAACCACCGATCCCGTTATTCAGCATGACTGGCCTCACCACGACTCTTTCAAGTGCAAAAGATTACTTAAAAAAAAAAAAAAAAAAAAAAAAAAAAAAAAAAAAAAAAAAAAAAAAAAAAAAAAAAAAAAAGGCAAAAAAAAAAAAAAAAAACAAA
>NW_010329508.1:71197-155274 GCF_000700745.2 Antrostomus carolinensis
GGCCTGCCCAGCCTCAGGCGGTGGATGCCCGGGGTCCTGCCTGCCCCATACCTGCTCCCCGCGGTTCTGGGCAGGCAGCGTGGGCAGCCAGGGATGGAAAGCTGTGTCTGGAATTTCACTCACAGCAACTCCCACCCGTGCCCTCTTATGCTTTTGCTGCGGGGAGCCTGGCTCTGCCCTCCCTGTAACCCCCCTTCAGGTGGCTGGAAACAGCAGCCGGCCCCCCCTCCTCGTCTCCCCACCTCTCCTGGCTGCTCAAACCCAGCTCTGGCTTTCTCTTTGCGTGCTCTTTCTCCTTGCCACCCCCATGGCTGGGTTAGGGTGGCTCTGCCCCACAGCATGTATGAGCAGCCACACACCTGAACCCACAGCTGGGCTTCTTGCAGTGCTGCCAAGGAACAGGGCTTGGGTATAAAGCATAGCCACTTCCCAGCAACTCACCCTAGAGTTACCAAAATTTCATCTGCAGCATATGCCTAGACATTTAAGCACCGCCTGTTCCAGAGATGCTTGAATAACTGCAAAAAAGAAAGTGAAGGAGTTTTTTACCTCACAGCTTCTTATTGGTGTCATGTTTGTAAAGCTGAGCTCTTCAGAGGCAGAGATGAGATGGGAAGAGCAGGGATCTGATGGCAGGGATGCTCTTCAAGAACCTCTTTCTCTTGTGTTCTGGACAGAAAGACATCACAGAAATAGTTACATTTCTATCCCTATATTTTTCCTTCCAAGCATTGACAATATTTTCCACATAATTGGTTTCAGAATTCCCCTTTTAAAAGACATGAATGGAGAGGATTTGCGAGCTTTGGTTGGAGAAAAAAAAATAAATGTTTGAAGTAGTAGAGACAAGAGGAGAAATAGCAATTTAAACGTGTTATTCAAGGGACATATGTCCCCTCCATCTGGGGCATGATAGTGGTCACAGCTTTGCGGGAGAATCTTAAATCTATTTCTGCCCACAGATCAGCTCTTTTAACTGATGATTTTAAAGATGAAAGAAATTCGACTATAGACATAAAACTTACAAGTATGGCAAACATATACCATATAGATAATCTGTAAATGCTAGAGAATACTGCAGAACTTCCTAAATTGGAGGCCTAGGTTTTAAAACAAAGTTTGCTTTGGCATTTAATATCCCAATGATATGATGGATATGTTTACAGTAAAATGAATAACGTGCCAGAACAGGGAAAAAAAAAAAAAAAGTGCTTCAGTGAAAATGCAATATGCTGTTATGCATTGTATTATAAAAGCCAAAATTATGGCATTGTCAGATGAAAATGTTTAGACATTGGTAATGTGTGTTGATCATTAGTACTTCATCCTTGGTTTTCATTCTTTATTGAATCAGCTTATTTCTGTTCAATTATTTGACTTCACAAGTTCTAATTCCCTACTCTGAAGATGCCCAGTAAAACAAAAGATCAGCATTAGCTGCTTTTACAGTCACTTGTACCTTGGCATCTTGATGCTTTATTTTTCAGGTCCACCTGTTGACTTGATCTCTGTGACCTGCTGGTTGCAGACAGGTTTGGAAGCAAACTACAGTGCTTTCCATCGCTTTATATGCTCCAAGCTCAAATCCACCAAGTGACACATACTGTAAACATTTTAACAGTAACATAGTTATATCTTTCTTTGCTCATGACATCTCTCTATTACCTAAATTATGTGATCCATTATATTACTTCTGTTGCCTTTAAAAATATTATGTTAAGGCTCTAGATATATCATGAGGCACAAAGTTTTTCCTTACAACTTTTTCCGTAAACATTAACTTTCAGAAGAAAATTTATATACAGTTTCAGAAGTACTACATACTATCTTCGCAGTTTCAGAATATGTTGATTCATAATTTGTTTGCTGATAGTATATTTTAACACTAATGTGTTTTGAATATTTTTTAAGGCAACAGAGACTGTATCAGAAATGATAAGCCCTCCAACATGCACAGGTAGGCTCCCTTTTTTACTTTACTTGCAGAAATGTGGAAATGATGCTCTCTGAAATGAGAGACCTGACAAACTGTTCAGATGTCCTTTCTGAGGAACTACTCACTTTGGTCATGTTGTTCATTCTTACATCTGCAAGTTGGAACTGAAACTTCTTGGAGGTCAGGCCACCACACACAATACCTTACATAGCTGGACTCAAAATGAACCCTGTTTTGTGTGAGATATTCTAATTAAAGCTCAGAATTGGATGCTACGGGAAAGTTAAATGCCAACTAAAGCAAACTTTTCCAAGCTTCAGACTTGCTTAAACTGACAGGGTTTTGATTGATGGTTTGAGTTGGCTCCATGAATGACAGTGTTTAGGTCAGTTTAGGCCTCCAGCTAGAGGCTTACTGGACTGCTGTCTCACACATCTCTCCTCCCTGCACTCACACCAAGAATAGTTCTTCGTCAGGCTTTTCTACTTCAGCAGTTTGTAATTAATGTTGGGACATGGGAAACTACAGTAAATCAATAAAATGAGTACAACCACACAAAGTATTTGGACTCACTGAGCATTATGAACTGCATTTGCATGCTTAAACTTATGGGTTGAAGCAAAAAGCACTTAAAATGAGTACCTTAAAACCAGTCAGAGAAAATAGATTGCTCAATTAACTAAAGAAGTAGGTAAGGTAAATAACTGCCTAACAAAGGTCAGAACAATGTCCTTTCTGAGGGCAGACCCTTCTAGGCTAAGGGTCTAATGCTGGTAGTTCCATGTGGAGACTTAAAGAAACCAACCAAACATTGGACAAAATGCGGGAAAGAAGTATACAGCTTTTTTTTTTTTCTTCATTTTTTTCTTTTTTTTTTTTTTTGAGCAGAATAATTTAGGATGAATAATAGCACTTTACAATTCTATGACACCTTCAATCCCATAGGCTTCCAAAGTAGTTGACAAATTTTACAAACTGAAGGACATTATCTACTGTACACTGAAATAATTTTTTCTGTCACTGAAGACACCCCTGCTGGAGCAAAAAGCAGTATCTATTTAACAGGTTAGATTGGTTGTGACAGACATCGTATCTAAGCAAAGCCACAGGAAGAGTATAATTGTCAACAGCTGGAACTGGTGTTGAATCCTGGATTCAGCAGTTGTTGGGAAAAGTCTGCTAGTATTTCTCCAGTTACAACTGGTGATGAAGACTTTATCACAGATCTTGCAGACCTGCCATGGCCAGGGCAGGCATTCTCACAAGCCAGCTTCTCAGGGCACCAGCCTCAGCCCGAGTTGCCTTCACAAAGCCATAACCCCCTCCTTGCAGAGCTTGAGTGTTATATTCACAGGGCAAGAAGAGAGCAGAGATTGACTGTAAACATCCAGGCACAAAGACAGACCCAGTGGTCAATTAAGAGGCACTGAACACTTTTATAGTCAACTTTGCTCTAAGCCTTCACCAAGGTCATCTTTCTTTCATTGCAGCCTGAACATAGGCACTCCAGAAAAAACATTACTTCTGGCAACACTGTGAGGTTCAAAGGTGTTTCACATCCAACAGCCAGTTCACAAATGCTGCTTCCTAGGGCACAAGGGTCTGACAACAACCTGCCTGACCAGCTCCTCAGAAATCTCTGAAGACAAGCAATACAGAGTAGCAAAGCAGGCTAAATTTGGCTTACATTGACCACTATTCTTTAGAACGGCAAAGGAAAGAGAGTAGAACCAAAAAGCTCCTCCAGGCTACAGATTCAGTGGGTTGAGAGTGAGTTTCACACCCCCCCTCTCCCACAGTCATGTCAGGGATCTTAGTCCTTTTAAGGAATCATGCCCATACTTGTGGCCACCAATGCTATGATCACTGAAGAGTGCAAAACAAGGCAAGCAGAGCACAATTATTAAAAAAAAAAAAAAGGCTAGGCTGTCAAAGATTGATGGATAGTCTACAGTCACTTGTTCATTTTGGGATGGCACAAAGACCATGTTTGGAAATGTGTTTTGAGCTGTAGAATAAGGAAGAGTGAAATAAAATGTGGGAACTGAATCATATGCCAATGAACAAAACTGCTGAGATTAATTCAACAGTCCATATCTTTCATTGGTTTAAAATAGCTACAAGGTTGATTCGGGAATTAATCTTGCGATATAAACTGCAGTGGAAACATTCAGTGTCATCCTACTGAGCTTCTGACAGCTCTGAAAACACTCACATATTTCACGTGGCAGCTGAAACATTTTAATTGCAAAGGAAAACAAAGAGTTAGCATGGCCAGGCCAACTTGTCTTGTGAATGAAATAACTGCAGAAACTTAAGGGCTTGGAAAAACTCTCAAGAAATTGTCTAGTCAAATGTTTCCTAGGTAGGGTTAGTCATCATGGAAAAACCAACAGTTTTTCAATTGCTGAACTTCTAAAGTATAATCTAAACTTTAGGATATGAACGAAGCCACTTAACATCAAGGTACAGGATAGACTTAATCACGAGATTGGAATGCATTGTCTCTGTTACACTTTGCTCCCAGGGGACAAAGAAGAAGACATGGCACTGCTTGTCTTGGATACATCTTATGTACAGGTCATCTCACTAGCAAAAGTGTAACGTTGTACAAGCCTGACTCTTTTCTTCTCGTCCCCCAATAACAGAAGGCATATGTTAACACCAATGGTGGAATTTAATTATGCATTTGTCTTCTTTCTACTTTGCCTATGGCAAGCCTACAGAAACCCTTTCTTGCTGTCAACTCTGAGAGAGAGGAGCTGGAGATACCTAAGGTGGTGACCCCTGCTGGAACAGAGACTTCAGCATAATTCCTATCCCCTTTGCCCAGCCTCCTTTCCCTTACCCCTTTGGGGCTAATATCCCTCCTATCCCCTTATTCCACTAGCGGGAGTGAGTTACCAGGACTCAGTTGTGACTTTTCATCTCAGGTTCATCCTTTCCTAGAATCCTTTCTGTAGAAAGAACAACCCAGTCTAGATCCACTCCCAATCTTGTTCCTCAGGTGAGGACATGAATTTTCTCCTGTACAGCAGAGGATTTTTAGCCACAGAAATGCAAGTGTCAAAGGGCCAGAGGGCAAGGGAAGAGGAATTCAACTTCATAGTCCCTTAGGAAGACATTCACCTGGAATCCTGGCTCTTCATTGCTGCTTCTAGTACTGTTATGTACCCTCTTGAAGGGTTGCTTGAACTGGAATGGAAATGGACCAGTCCTCAGCTCAACATCTTTGCTGTACTACCAATCCTGTAAAATAACCCCAAATTATGACTGTTTAACAAAATTTCAGTAAACAAAATACAGTGGTTTTACTTTTAGCATTCATTTTGGTTGAAAAACACGTTTTGTGATACCAGAATCTTCCACAGGAAAGACATTCTGATTTTTTACTAACTCAGAAGTTTTCTTCTGGCCCCATTCAATTGCAAAGTTTTCTTCAACAACCTATGGAAAAATGCTAAATGTCACAGCTTCTACCATCAAAGTCATGGCAGTGACAGCTGCACAGACATTCTTTTGTTGTACTGTTATCTTCTATACCAAACTTTTCCATTTCTGGTCAAAGGTGACTTATTTCTATAAATGGAAACATTTTCACACTTTAAATGCTTAAAACAAAATCCTTTTGTGTAAAAAGCTGGCCTGGAGAATTTCCTCCTGGAAGCTGAATGCATCAGAGTCCTATCAATGCTTACAAGGGCTCTTGGTAATGAGGTTGAAAAAAAAAAGAAATCCAAACTTGGTATTGGCTCACTAGTTCAAACATTGTTTTAAAAAGAGACATGCAGAAACAAGGAAGCTTGAAGAGGTCTTCAGTTTCTATATGCTAAAGGAGGGAAGAATATACTTGGATGTGAAGTAACAATGACCGCCACGTCCTTGAAGAGTTGGAGGGACAACTGTTAAAATCCAGAAGGAATATATGTTAGGCAACAGCCATGCTACCGCCCCGATATCCCAGCCCCGAACACTTAGCAGAAAATGCTCTGCCCTGTTAAGTGTTGGCTCCAGGGGATCCACCACGGCAGCTAACACAGTTCTGACGGTCCCTGGTGATATGGCAGCATCGAATCTGTGTGTGCTAGGCAGTGTGCTCGCAGATAATGGTCTGCCGTGTTCTAACTATGGCACTTTGCAGAGAATGGTGATGGAAGCACGTGTGATGTGACCTTCTTGAGCTTTGCCCTGACAGATAGCACCTCAGTGAGCAGACACCAGTTCCAGCTCTGCAAGTCCCTTTATTGTTATCTATTCCCACCAGCCAGATCTCAAAGGAAGGAAACCAAAATCTGGTTTTCATTAAAATTAAGGTATGAGATAGTAATAAATTTCAGAAGCTCCCAAGATATACTCTGATGCAATGATGAATACCTAACAATTTCTTCAGCCATTTTACGCCCAATAATCATGTGTTTTGAATTGCTCTTCACATGAAATTGTCCTAAAACTAAGGATGACCCAGAATGAAATGGAATTTAAACTACAAACTCCTTTAAAAATTTGTTTAAAGTCCTGCCTTAAATATCTTCAAGATTCAACAGTGAATCCAAAAAACCCACTGTTGATTCTTACCTCAGAAAACAGAACCAATAGTGTGCTGTAACTGAATCAGATGCATGATAATACATTTATCCTGAAGTGAAAAGAAACTTGAATTTCATTTCTGCTCTGAAAATAAGCCATCAGTAATACCTTCTGGATGACAATTTGACATATGAATCTGAGACTGGTTTTCAAATGCAGGTGCTAAAATTAAAGAAAAACAAACTCAAATTATGGAATCTTTCTGTCAGGCAGGATCTTCTGTGATTTTTATCTTCATAAATTTCCATTCTGCTCCAGAAAAAAAGAAAGGTAATTTGGAAGAAACACCTTAGAAAGATATTTAAAACTTAAATTCAATTTTTTTCCAGAAAAAAACAACAAAAAAAAGGCTACTCAAAACCTTGTTTTTCCTTTCATCTCTGGTCTATAATCTCTACTCTCTCACAGACTGAGCCCATTTCAGGGCTTTTCTTGGTCTAATGCCACTTGAGTTTCTGTAATCCCTATTCCATCTGGTACAGAATTCATCAGGGTGCATTTACCTACTTCAGCGAAACAGATATTACTGAAAATCCAGCACTTCAGTAAAATGAAACATTTAAGATAAAACACCTTTCCTAAGAGCTGGGTATACAAATGAAGAGACTTGATGAATACCATGAAGGAAGTCGGTATGGGACTCGGGTGCTTGGGCTTCTGTGACCAGCTGGTGTCCTCCTTCCCTTTGCAACAGGCATAAGCAAGACCAGCTACTTTCAGAGCTTCTTCCTCACATTTCTCATAGAAACCAAAGCACAAAGGTACACATTCCCTGAAAAGGAGATGAAGTTTTGCTTCTTCTAGAAGTAATTAATGAAGGAAGTTTTGAAATGAGTTAAACTTTATTCCCCAAACACACGGTGAATAAGGTATAGTCAGAATGTAAAAGCTGCTATCAGCTCTAGGTGATTTCAGGGGTGGATATTCTTCCCCAAAGCTCAAAACTGCAGGGCAGAGAGAGAAGTAGGTGGAATAAGGTGTTAAAAAAACATCAGGCTAAAGGAGATTTTTGTCAGGAGATGTGGTGAATTACATAGTGCTACTTTGAGGACCATTTCAGGTATATCTGAAACAGGGTTTATATTTCTTTTAAACATTTTAAATAGGGTAGGGTTTTTTAAACCACAATTTTATGCATAAATGTTGCAGAAAACTTCGGATCAGAGCTATAAGCAGATCAGATTATACACTCTAAACTGCTGGGAGTGCTTGCATGCGTATGCATGCATATGCACTATTTGATGAAAATTCATTTCAATTAGAAAAACCCATTTCCTAATATAGTGAATGATTCTCATTGCTGAAGTTAAGTGTGCCTTTACTGATCATTTTTTCTGGTAACTAGTTTTGATTTCCCCATCTGACTGTTCAGCTGAGGAGAAAGCTGGCCTATACAAGAAAAACATTTTTTGCTCTTTCAGAAACATAATGGGATGTTAGACTGTAAAGTAAGCTCTGCTACAGTTAAATTCAAGAAATATAGCCACATAGGATAACAGGGAAACTGCATTAAATAAATTCTTCAATTATCTTATTCTTTTTAAGCTTTTCCTGATGCTCCCAAGTATTCTCCCCATCTTTTTCCCAAATGATACAAAGAAAAGGAACAAAATGTTTCTTGGTCAGAGGTACACTCTGGCAGCAAAGCACAGGTCTTTGAGATTTAAACACTTTAGCAACAGCTATTACTTCTATCCAAGCTAATTTCCAGGTGAAAAGAAAGGAATAGAACAGTGAGAACCCAAAAACTCAGAGACAGAAAAGATCCAGCTAGATCATCCCTTTCTCTTTTGTGTACTCCAGCAGTCAAAATGGTATATTGCCATCATTCAAGGAATGACTGAATAATTCATTTTTATAACTGGATTACAAGAAGAATTTACCAAATTTGCTTTAGAGGAACCAAAGCAGACAATGCCTAATGCAGATTTTGTCAGGAAGACAGCATAGATATGTGAGCTCTCAGGTATGTTTAATGTTGTAGTATTTGTCCAGCTACACCATTAAATTCAATTTGCAGCTCTGTCAGAAAGCAACAGTTAACACTGAGGAAACAGGTGAAGTCACCTCATGCAGCATCACGGCAACAGTGTAGCTTCATAAGCCAAGGAAGTGAAAAAATGCTGTGCTCAACTGTCAAGATTTTCCGTGGGTTTTTTGTTATAAATAAAATAAAAATTAAATTACATTGTCACTCCATCCATCTCAATCTAGTAAAGCCAAATTATAGCAAATTTGCAATGATACACAGCAGAAATACTAAACTGCTTTTCAGTGAAACCTGCTCATACAAGTTAAGCTTTGTTATTCCTCCTGCCAGTTTCTCCTTTAGCCATTGGGACCTCAGTAACCAATCACTTTCCTTAAACCATGGAACCAAGTTCTACTGTTATATCACAAGCTTCGTTTGGGCTTATATATTTGTGTTTGGGCAGTGAGAACAGAAGTTGGTTTACAGCACTGATTTTCACACATGCATTAAAAACATAGCCTTGTTCTATTTTCATGTTGCTGATGAGAGCTATTTCTGGACACAGATCACTAACTATTAGCCTTTTTTTGGAGAGAGTATTGTCCCTTCTTTTTCGAACTTCTTCACTCTGATCACTTTTTTTCCCCACCTAATTTCCAAACTTAAAAGTCTGTCCAACACAGAGCTGTTCTTGTCATGGCCCTGTTGGGGCTTTTGGGTGCTGTGGTAGCTAACAGTCCTGACAGAAAATTAGAATCTACCACCCATTTTCAAGAAACAAATTTTCCAGGAAGCAATAAACCCTGAGCAGATATTGAGATGCTTGCAAAAGTGATGATTTACAGTTAACTGCTATAAAGAATTAAAAGTTATCACAGAGTAATATGCTGTGCTATAAACAAAAAAATGTGATTACTTGCTCAGGGCTTCTGAATTTCAACATGAAGGTTAGATAAACCTAAGTCAATGCTGCCTGCCAACAGAGCCCAGGATCCCTCAGGATATCTAGTATGCTGTCCTAAATCTATATTCAGTGACTGGAAAACAGTACTTTGTTCCATCACCAGTGAGACCTGCCCAGGTCAGGTTTCGTACAGAGAGCACACATGACAAACAGCGTCCTGAGAGAGAAGGGTTTTGGCAACTTGGCAGTGCAGAAGAAAAGTAATACATTAGACTACAAAAACCTGGCTATAGAACAAGAAAAAAAAACCTTGCTACAGTTCACGTTTCATGGCACCGCCTTGCAGATTTTAGAAGCGAGACAAAAAAGTGCATGTGTTGTGCAGCCCTCCCTCTCTGGGCAACTTTTACAAAGAAACTCAGCGAGCAGCCCATACACAATGAGTACATTCAGTACGTAGCTAAGGCTGAGGAGCTACTAGCCATCAGGATTAATATGCTTCCCCCTCTCAGCAAGGTGTCTGCTGAGCCTTTGCTGCCAGCTCTGCCGGGCAGGTGGGGAAGGAGCAGCCTCCCTCACACCTTGGACAGGCTGGTCCTTGATATCACTGACGTACAAACTTCCAGCTCCCCGTCTTCTCCTTCGGTTTTATGCCTCTTCATATTCCTGTGTTTTTTTTTCTTGAATGTCTGAGCTGCTAATCTTGCCTCTGCCTGAAGTTTTACCTTCCTTATCTTGCGTTGCTCTCCTCTGTGTACTATCTCACAATTAAGCAATTTTCTCAGAAGTCTGAGTCAAAGTTTCACAGCTGTGCTGTATCACAGCAAGTTCTTGGACCACAGACAGCTGAATCCTTCGGAAGAGGGTCATAGCTATAAGATCAGGGCTACAAAAGGAAACTGGAAGGAAATGAAGTACCAGATGAAATGGCTAGCAGATTAAGCCTTTAAAAATCTAGCCAGAAAAAGGCTACCACATAGGTAAAGGCAGAGGAAGAAGTAGAAAGAGGAGATAAATTACCAGTTGGCTGGGCTGGTAGGCTGGAGACAGGAGTGAAAGTCATTACATAAAGGAATCATAAGGAAAAAAAGCAGAGCACAAGGCAACCTTGACTATGACAAAAAAATAGAGATGATCAGCAGATTGGAGAAGAAACTAAAGGGTAGTAGAAAATATGGTCATAGAAATAGGCAAAGAATATTCAAATACAGGATGTAACATCTTTGCATGTCTTTTATTGCTGCTCTTCAGAAAGCAGCCATCTCAAACATGAACTGCCAAAAGAGTCTTTTTTATATAGGGTTTATAATTGAATGACAGAACCTCCACTTTCTGTTTCCTTTGTAGCTATGGATAACCACATAGAGATTTGAAATACTCCCATATATGTTTGTAGGATTCACTTTTTCCCTTGGCCAAATACCACATAATGATCATAGAGATGACAGCTGAGGATGTAGTTTGGTGCAACTCTCTCAGTGATTTGAGAGTTTTAACAGCAACAACAAAGAGTTGATAAATGGAGATTTCGCCAGAATATTCCAGGCTCTCTAGATCTCAGGAACACCAAATGGTGAAGAAATGTATTCTTACACTAGCAGCTGGATGTCTATGACCTACTGATCCTGATAGACCATCTGGACATGGGAATGCCTCTCAGGATACAGGGAAACAATAGCATCTGACAGTGTTAACACAGCCTCATGAGTTCCTGACTCAGCTGAGCAACACAAACTACTCACACCTTTGCTTCTGGTCCATCGTATATCCAGATCTTCTTTTTAATACATAATGACACATTGTAATTTGCAGCCAAAACAGACTAGAAGCATAGATGCAGCTACTCACTTGACTGTAACATACTAGTTTGCGATAACCAGGTGAGCTGCAGTTGTCCCTGTTCAGGCAGGGATGCGATACAGGCCCTTGAGAGTCTGTTTCCACCATCTGCTGTTGTGTGCAGCTTGCCGTTCCTCCCCGCTGCTTGGGGAGGTTCTTTGTACCAGCTAAGCATGGCCAGAAAGGGCTGCTCAAGTGTGTGACTTAGGACCTCCTAGTGGTCCTTGCTGAGGTGGGTTTCAGCCTCCCAACAGCTGGAAAACTTCTTCCAGCAGCTGACTACCTGATCTCCTGTTGGGTGTTGTTTCACAGTGTGTAAATAATACCAGTGAGCCCCAAAGCAGCTTTCCTACCATAAATGATAGGGGAAGCACATGCCTTGGGGCTTGGGAAAGCCTAAGCCATTAATCACCTGACTTGACTTTACGTGCTGGGCGGGGTGGGGGGGGGGGGGGGGGGGGGGGGGGGGAAAGAAAAGCACCAAGACTATTCAATAAAGCCAAGGTTTAAATTTTGGATAATGAGCATGGAACAAAGACAGACATGACAACACTTGGAACAAACCTAAGGTCAGTCTGCCTTCCTAGCTTGACCAGGGATTTCTCTGGGGCTTATCTTGGCCTGGGAAACTAGGTTGGTGACTCAGCACACTATCTCCACTGTCTTGTCTTGCCTGCCAGAGCTGACCTGTCGCCTTGTTCACCCATAAAACCAAGACAGCAGCCTCTAGACCCATTTCTCTCCTAGGTACTGTCTTTCAGAGATGACTTTTCAATGTTACAAGGAACCTTGGCCCCAGCTGCCTCCAGGCTGACCTGACCTGAGATGCAGCTGAGGCTGTATCTTCTCCCTGCTTTTTATTACTTTCACAGTGCCTCTCACTTCAGTCCTCCCTGATCCTGTTTTGGTCTAGCAGGAACATAGCATGGTACATAGTACGGCAACGTGTAAAATTACACAACCTCAATTTTACCCATGCACCAACTTGTTTTTATTTCGTTTACACATCCTCACTGAAGGCATGACATTTTCATTATCATTGTTGCACTTTATAAATCATACATCAACCGAAGGATTAACTACACAAACATCTTGTTAAATCTGCTGTCACTGTTTCACTGTGATCTGATGATAAATGCATATCCTAATTATTAGTCTTGACAGATTTGGCATGTTGAACAATTTCTACAGTCCCTTCCCAGCATAAGCATTTTCCCATCTCCTGATCACCTCTGCCTTTGTGTCACCTGGAGAGCCTCCTGCTTTCTCCACAGGATTTCTTAACTCTTTCATCCAATCCCACAGCAGCTCTACATCCACCTAATTGAAGTGGTCACATCTGAAAAGGAAGTAGAAGCATGAGTTGAAACCATGTGATTGCTTCTGGACATGGTATTTCCTAGTGATGTCATACATTTCATGAAAAGGCTGCAGGCAAAATGCATCTCAGGCAGAACTGAAAAGAAGAATTAAAGTCAAAGAAGAGGAGTTGATGAAGGCATCGGTTTTTTTCCTTTGTGGCAGAAAAATTACAGCCACTGACCTGATTTAATAGTTGGCTCACTAAAAAATGCACTACAGTCAAAATTCTGAAAACATATTTACTTTACTGATTATAAAGTATTTTTCATTTTTAAATGGTAATTCAGCACACTTAATCCAAGTGACAGCAAACTGATAATTTTAGGTTTACAAATGCTGCTACAGAAATGTCTTTCAAAAAGTTTTTGGATTCAAGGTATGAGAAGTAGATACCTAACAAACTTAACTTGGGGTTTCGATTTAGTTTCCAAAACTATGTTTTTTTTCCCAGTTGCTTATACTGACAAATAAATTTCATGGTTAACAGAGGTTAAAAAAATGATAAGGATAAAAACAGAATTTCTGAATGTGAGCATGTTAGCTAGTGCGTGTCCTTGACATTTTACAGAAAGCACATGATTCACAAAAAGAGACTAATAGTTTCCAACTATGAGTTTATTGTATAGAGTTAACTTGTATCTTTTTAAGGATGAAATTAATTTTACTTCAGAGCAAAAAAGTATCCTATATATATATATATATATATATACACTTCTAATGTTAACTATACAAAAAAACATTAGTTAGACCTTTAGAGTATTACTGCTGTAGTAAAAGCCACATTTCTTAAATAGTGCTAGCATATATTAGCTAACAGATTTGCACAACACTTGAAACCCTTAGGACTCTTGCTTAGTATAAAGAACAAGGCTAGTGCTGTTATATTTGTAAGGTCTAGCATAAACTGGTATTACATTCGTAAAATGGTATTACATTCTCCTCCTGCTTTGCACTCACCCATATGTGAATGCAGAGCAGTACGACATAGTTAAACATAATGGATCCATGATTATTTCAGCTGGCTATAAAGAACTGTTGAAATTTTATTAACCTATGAAAAGTGAAGAGACAATAAGTTCTGGAGACAGAACCTGCTTCTCCCATAGTAAAGCGTCTGCCACATTACGCTGTTACAATAGTGCTACTATTTGGGAGGGACGTTTCGCAAAAGAATTAACACCTTACACACCATATGGTCTGCCCTTCAAAATCCATGGCTAGATGACAGGTATCTTACCTTAGCAAATGGACTGCTGCAACAGTTCACATGCCAGCGTCAATGGCACGTTCTTGTTCATCAGTGTCAAAATCCCATCCAGCCCAACTTTAAAAGCCTGTGGGTAAATGAAAGGTAGAATCACTGTAAGTTTCTCACATCTAAAAACGTATTAAAATGCTATACATTATTTAAATGGAGTAATTTTTACAGCCATATTTGATTGTATAAATACTTTTTCCTTTTCACTTGCCCTCTTAAGAACTCTCTTAAGCTGTCTTCCAAAATGTATTTGCAGATGTTTTCTAAACTTAATATGTTGATGTTTTTTACATTTCCTACCTTGTATAAAAATTTAAAACATTTAATTCTGCTCCTTAATTATAATTTAGAAAGGCAGTAACACAATGAAAAAAATATCAGTGGGATACGGCAGAGATGTATTAATATTACTCAACATTAAAAGTTTTGCTAAATACAAGATCTCAGCAAAAGACTAAATACATCTTCATTGTAGTACGTAGAACTAACCAAGAACTCTTTATTGGGGTTATTTCAAATAATTTTCAGCTAACTTTTTCAGGGAAACTCAGTTTTTACTGGAAATTTTCTGTATTAATCTAGAACATTAAAAAAAATAAAAATCAGTATTTCATTTCAGATTGGCTGATGCAGAATATTTCATTTTGCCGAGCCAACTGATGTGATTTACTTTCTGGCAGTTGACAAAACAGGAAACTACCTCTCCCTTTGCCTCAGAGGAAATACAGTGACTCCCATTTTCACCCTGGTATGACATTACAAATTTCTCTCTGGTTGAAATGCTTGAGGTATGGGAGTCACAGAAAAGTAGGTGATTCACATGAAAATTATTTTCAAAAGGGAAGCATAGCTATAAAAGATTTTTTTCTTTTTTAAAAAGGGCACTTTTCCTCTTGCCCCACCCCCCCCCAGGCACTCAAAGTGGGAAAATCTGGATAAGGACTGAAGTTACAAAGTGCCTTGGGAGATTTCAGTAATTCAAGTCATGTGTAACTTACAAACTTTGAAGTGTGAGGTGAGATTGAAAATATTTCTACATTTGTAAATTCTTAAGTTTTAAAGACTTTGATTCCCATGGAAAAAAACCTTGAAACATGAGCACTGCATATCAGCAAAGCTCTGCATGCAAATACTGGACTTCCTTTTGCTGACTTTTCATAATAGTTCCTTTCAGTTTGAGAGATTTCTGTAGCACACATCATGTGAGTGTAATTATTACTCTCCTGGAAATACTTCTATTAACCCTTTCTGATTATACTTCAGGGTAAAGAACATTTCCTCACCCAGGCTACTACTCAATGATACAACTGGAAATTCCTGGAGCTGACATTTCTGTGTGTTGCTCTACAAATCAAATAAATCTTTTAAAGACATTTCTCAATTACATCCTGATTATGCAAACACAAGTCCATGGGGCACCAAGTGGAATGCAAAACATCTACCAGGTAGAGAAGTTTTGCTCTCTCAAACTCATCTTTCCCAGATCGCTGTTTGCATGGAAAGCATCATGGACAAAACAAAACAAAAGCACACACCAGAACAAAAGCAGTTGGGCATCTTGAATTTCTGTGGACTTGCTGTGCACTGAAATGATTTAAAACCAAAGAAATTGGTAAGTAAGTCTACTGATGCCTAACATTTCTATTACTCTCATGTGTTTACCCATGAGGACACAATGGATTCCCCATTCCAGCTCAGCAAAAAACTCACTCTGTGATCAAAAAGTAAAGCATTCTGTGAAGTTTTTTGCACTCCCATTTTTATCCCTGTAATATAAATATGGTCACATCAAAACAACCATGTCACTATTGCACTGACAACCCTTATGACTGAGCTGTCACTCGCATATCACTAAGTAAGACCTGTCAAGCTGTTCTATGATGGCTGAACTAAGAGTAATGACTTCTTCACCAGCAGCTGCTGGGCTCTAACGAGCAGAAAATGACATTGATCTTAATCAGATCAGACACCAGTTTCTCTCAACTCTATCTCAAAATCTATTTGATTTCATAATTCATTATAAAATCAATTAATTTTTTCATTGTTATTTTGCATGTTATTTATAAAACATATTGTGTTGATATTCAAAAGGTAGCAGGCAGTCACGATATCTTGTACGAGCCCCAAACAGTATGTGTGGAAAACAGCATTATTTTTGAAAGATGCAGCACATGTAAAACAGTGCCCTGAATGAGTTCACCTGATCATCCAAAGCTGCATGATCAATTGTACCAGCCAGGAGGCATTTCCTGCCCGCCTGAAAGCTCTGCTTTCACAGGGGCTTCACAGCCTGTGACATGGAGAGTGGTGCCTTTCCCAAACCCATCCTCAGCATTACCTTTTGCCAGTGCACTCACACTTCCTCACAGAAGGGTTTGACTCCTTAGAGATGAACACCAAAACATCTTCAGTGCAGTGAGGTATTTTAGAAGCTGAAACTAAGCATGGAACAGCAAGTTAAATAGTACAGACATTACAATATGCTGAATATTTAAGCCACAATGAGGTTCTATCATATTTTGCGATAATTATTCCATTTTCCAAGCCACTTCTAAATTTGAGTGGATGTTTATGGAAAACAGGATCATTCACTCAAGCATGAGTTTCCAAATGAAGCTTATTTTTAAGTTATTTATAGTTTACTCTGTCAAGATTTTCATTTATATCTAGATACAATAAAGCACTTAGCCATGATGCATTTGAGGTCAAGGTACACTTCCATTAATATATAACTAGAAACATTCATTTCAGACAAACAGGATTCTAGCATTTAGAATAAGAGAAATCATTTGCCAAGCTTCAATCTTGAAGAAAAAAAAAAAAAAAAAAAAAAAAAAAAGCATGTCTTTTCTACTGCAAATAGTCATTGCAATGGGTGTGGGCTGGAAAAAATGTATTTCTGTTTTTATTTTCACTTCTGTTCCAGTTGTCAAGCACATATTTCAAAGAGCACTTCGCCTTAACTTTCCTGAGTAAGTACTCCTATAACAAATACTTGATTTTTTAACCTTGGATTTAAATTATACAGTGTAGTTTTATCCACTATTCCTTAAACTTATTCATTGCTAATCTGTCGTGTTCTCTTCTTCTGTGATTTACAAATATTCTTTGAAAGTGGCATTACAATATTACTTTAACCCAGCCCTACTTTTGAGATATCAGTAATTTATATAACCTTGTCTCACAGCTGTTCTGAAACCATTCTTTTACTCATATTGAAGCTGTATAACTCACAGTCAGAACTGAGTTTCACTCAGTACAGTATCTCACCCTTAACACTAATTCTGTCAAAGGATGTGCACGAAAGGCAGATGTGGAATAGCTTGCTGCCTGTAGAACAATTTTTTTGCCCTATTAATTAGAAGTTGATTTAGGTCTCATCCCACATTTTTATTTCACTTAATCAATATCATGGCAGCTTTTGATGGTTGAATTATCTGTAAAAACACATACCCTTTTTTGGAATCCTAAAGCCCTGGGTGTGTAACAGGGTACATCTGACCACCCTGGGACACCCGCAAAGGCAGTCCACTGCCTTTCTCAGGCAGGATGTCTCCTGCCAGTCAATATAATCAGTCCCACAGACCTGACTTAAGTTTGGCAAGTATCCTACTGGCAATGCAGAGGAATGACTGGAATTACAAGCGACTGGATAGCTTTCAATAAGTTAAGTAATATTCACCCAGAACACAAGTATTTAAGGGGGAAATACTAATATCAAACCAGCTTAAAGTATTTTATGTTTTAGATGTTCCTCTGTCTTTTATACAGAGGTAGCTGAGGTCCACAGTGTTTCACATCCTCCCCACTAGGTCCGTATTAGCTGGTCAGGGTCTTATTTCTACCCATTCCTGGAAAGTGACCCTTACATAAACTCTGTATTTCTTGAAGCTTCTTCACTGCTACTCTGTCCTCCTTTCCCAGTACAAAGCCCTAACAGCTGCATTTACCTGCATTGCTTAACTGCTCAGAAATTGCCTTGATCAAATTTGTCCAACTCATGAAACCCCCAAGTGCATAAACTGAGGTCACATGAAGAGGACCATGTCTTGTGTCAGATATGCCCCTGTGAATGGGATGAGCACACTCCAGTGCTTGATTGCTGTAGGGAACCTGCCTTCAAAGGACACATTCCGCCAGTTCACATACAGCCTCTGCTCTGATTCTCCAAGGGGCCTGACATATTTGGCATGTTGAGTAGAGCCCTACCTACCTCATGGGCTCCCAGAGTGGGAGAAGAACAAGACTTCCATGCTACAAATGTAGTAAAAGCCAACTAGAAGGCATTGGAAAAGAGTGTCTGAAGGAACATGTCTCTCTCTCAACACCCAAGACCAGATAAGCCATTTGACAAATCTTTAGCTTCTGGAAGATGAAAACAATTACTCTTCTGGAACAAGTATGTGCATAACACAAGTAAACACTTGGCCTCACCAAATTACTAATAGTTTCTATTGACTTGGTGATGGATTTAATTTTTTTTTTTTTAATTTCAACTGTGTGCTACTAGGAGACATCTTTAAATATCAATTTCCAATATTTCTCTGAGGCTTAGAGGTGGTCTAATACAGCTGAATTACTTATTCAGCACTTTTTGTTCTCTTTTCTTGAAAGATACCTATCTCTAGGAATTAGGTAAAATATTTCTTTTGGCAAATCTACTTACAACTTTCATAAACTTCCGTAAGTTAGCTTGATTGCATACAGTACTCATAAGCCAAGAATTACATTTCCTCATTTATGTCATCCATAAGAACAAGAAACTTTGCTTACGGGCTTCTGTCTTCACTATTTCAGAATCAAAGAGTGATTCAGGACTTGCTAAATAACCCTCCCATCCTGTGAGTAGGAAGATAGTCACGAATTTCAAATTTGGAGAAGAGACCACTTTCAGGACTGTAATACGGAAGAGGAGGAAAATAGCTATAGGTCACAACATCAGTGGTTTTTATATTTATGATCTGTCTTCTCTACTAAGTTTATTAAAAATTAACATCACTGTTTGGCCACTGCAAGGATGCCACTTAGGAATAACTGGTTTAAAGCCTAACTTAATCATGAACAGGCCAGGTTGTTTTCACGTTGTTGTAAGATTCAAAAGTCTTTTGCTTAGTGCTAAGAGCTCACATTAAGTGCTAGAGAAATTGAGAATACACAACACTTTCCTGGGAGAAGTTCTAAATTTGCAGAATATATTTGGGTAGCAAAACTTTTCCCAGAAGATATCACAAGTTCAGAAACAGTTTTAGGTTCTCAGTTCTGGTGAGTGTACCTTCACCAGCTCTGGTCACAGTTTTGGGCACCCCAGTAAAAGAAAGATATAGACTTACTGGAGTGAAGCCAGCCCAGAACCACAAAGATGACTGAGACTGGAGCACCTTTCATACATGAAGGGGCTGAGAGAGCTGAGGTAGTTCAGTCTGGAGAAGAGAAGGCTCAAGGGATCTTATCAATATATATAAATACTTGACCGGAGGTGGTTGAAGATAATGAAGTCAGACTCTTCTCAGTAGCACCCACGAACAGGACAAGAGGCAATGGATATATATCAAAGCACATGAAATTCCATCTGAACACAAGAATACACTTTTTTAGTGTGAAGGTGGTCAAACACGGGAATAGGTTGCCCAGAAAGGTTGTGGAGATATTAAAAACCCAACTGGACATGGTCCTGAGCAACCGTCTCTAGCTGCCCTTGCTTAAGCAGGGAGGGGATGGACTAGAAGATCTCAAGAGGTTCCTTCCAACCTAAATGACACTAACATTAACACCATAATCTGCAGTAGCAACACTAAAAATATATATATATATCTATATATATCTATCTATTCTATTACTGCTATGCTCTTGCACATATAACATCAATTTTTACATCATCTGTAGTTTTCATTGGGCTATAAGTAACTGCAAATAGTTCCTATTGATTAGCCTCTAGTTGATGGATAATGTGAGAAAATGAGGTCAAAGATCACTTCAGCAATGGAACAAATTTATCTGCAGCATTAGTGGTTGGCTGAAGTGTTTGCAGCCAAAGTTATACAAAGGACAAATCCCCTCTCCAGCAACTCATTGTTCTAAAAGAGATAATCCTTGCAAAGTCTGTGATTGCTTTTGGTTCAGTTCTCTACTTAGGAGTAGAAGGACCTATGTAAAACAAAGCTTGTGAGAAAGTGTTCACTATGCCAAAATTAGAGGATGCATGCCAACATTTTTTACATTTTTTTTCCCTTCTAAAGAATGCAAAAAACATTCCTGAAACACTAACTAAATCAACAAATGTACTTCTGCAGGTGACAAAATTCTCCCTTGCTTTCAAACACTAACGTGCACATATAGCTAAACTCTTACTATGCTTTCATTCCAGAGCACTGCACTGTGTCACAGGCAGTGTCCCCGAAGCCCTTACCCCTTCTGATTTCTAGTAGAAGGTAATTGATCCCTGATCCATCCCAGGTTGGAAAGATAAATGTCACACTTTAGCTTCTACTGGGTATAGAAATCTCCACAGATAGCCCAGAAAAGTGGGATCCTTACCTTGCTAGCTGGATTTTATCATCTTATTTCCTTTCTGTCCAGAATTATCCTCACTCATGGTAAGAGATCAGCAGTTCAAGGTGTAGGCAGGTAACACTGTTCCTCTTTTTTTTTTTTATATATTGACTTCCTTAAATTAATGTACAAGTTTAATTTCTGTTACACTAACTCAACAGCTTTCAAAAGTTTGCAAAATATTACATTAACTATCAAGAACACAAAGCTACTTTAATTTCTTTCAATGCTGTAGTGAGAAAGTCAGAAGAACTCTCCAATGATTTTTCTATTTCTTTAGAGAAAAAAAAGTGTATTACTGAAAGCCTGCATAATAGCAGAGTTTGTCTAAAAGAAAAATTGAAAGGAACTTGGTAAGTTTACTTACATCTTAACGAAAGTGGAAATTTCAAAGCAGAAACTACTCAGCAGGGAGCATTTTAATATGGAAGAAGAGCTGTACGCAGCATGGTGAGCATATTCTGCAATGTTTTTCTATTGTCTGAAGACAGGAAATTCATTTATCACGATCATGTATTCTGCAGTGAGAAGCAGATAGTGTTCACCACTTAAGGAAACTCTATGCTTTTCACACTCAGCACAGAAAGAAATGATACAGTACCATCTTGTGTCGGGGAACACAGCAACTGGGGAACGAGAATAAGGGGAAAATGACATCTGAAAAGAGGCAGCAGCACCCCAGTGAGTCCTCTCTGTCTCTCTCTCAGGTGTACACCAAGACTGCAAGCCTGCTTCCACACAGGCAAGGGTCTGTGCAGAACATGGCACTCGGCCTGCGAGCTCTCAAAAGTCTTGGCTCTCACTTGGCCGTGAGCCTTGACGGGGTCTCCCCAGCTCCCACTGCCTCTGTTCAAGGAGGGATCTCATGCCCTGTCTGAGCTACTGGCATTTGCTGCGTGATGGGAAAGAAGCTCTTGTTACATGTAGTTGAGCAAGGAAACTGAGCTGGAAACGAAACAAGGATAGCTTGGGTGACTTCAAACAAACTCAGGAGACTACCTGGATAAGCAAAAACTCCCTAATCACTCATTCAGACAGGTCAGGAGATCAGTAAAAAGGTGAGAAAGCTGCCTGCAGGCAAGCTGTTGGATTGTCAGTGTAACATTTAAGGTAGGACAAATATCTCTGTTTTATCTTTAGGCATGTAACCGGCCTGGTGCAACTGTACATCTGATATTCAACCCCACCCCAACAACAGAGTCAGCTCCTCCAAGCCCTATGTTGCAACCTGCTTTCCTCTCTTCCCACCACTGTCTGAATCAGTGGAAACAAAAGGGTGTGTTGTCTGAAGAGGTGAGTGATTTTTCAGCCAGAGAAGCTGAGCACCAAGAAAGAAAAAAGACAGATACGATGTCTTGTCTCATTTTCAGTCCCCTGCAGAAGTGCAGTGATTTTTTAACATAGAGAGGGCTAGGGGCAGCCTCCATCACTTGTGGGCTCTTTTATATTCACAATTTTGATGTCTAGTATAAAATAACATTTTATGTCAAACAATGTGCCATGCAGTAAGACATTGTAAAATAGGTCAGAACCCCACAAGAAATTGCAGGTAAGAAATTATCTTAGTTATTAAGACAGAGAAAAAAAACCCCAAAACCCAAACAAAACACCATGGAGACAAGGACAACTTACACAGGTACTTAACGCTCTTGGAAAAATCTATTTCTGCTAAGAAAAACACACTTACAGATGAAGATGAAGTTGCGAAAGCCTTAAGATTACAGCAAATATTTTGGATAAGACATCAAAATAGTTGTAGTTAAAGCAATTTGTTTTCCTACAGTTTTATGAGGTAGATGGAATGGTCCAAAATATGTATGAGTAAATCAAATGTTTTCATCAATGTTCAAGTATTGTTCCTTCCCACAGCAGACAATGACAAAAACGTCAATGTCTAGAACACTGCTGTCTTTTCACATAGTGCACTTTTAACTTTGTTGTTGTTGTTCCTTTCTGTTCACAAAGGATTCTCATACACCAGTTGCACCCAAACTCAGAAACATTTCTGGTGAAGTGCCAATTGTACCTGTTGAATCCTCTAAGTAGTTCAACAGTAACACTACCAGTACATGCAGCAAACATGAAGAGCAAGCTGCTGTGCAAATACCACTGCAGTTTGACACTAAGCCTTTCTGTATTTCAAAATCAACAGCAAAAAAATGTGCTATAAATTGAACAGCAAAATATAGGTAGTCCCTTTACAGTCTTCTCAGTCAGTATTTGCTAGATGTGTGAAGTCAGTTATATAGCAGAATCTGTCAAAAACAGGAGGCTCTTCTGATTTTCACTCCTTAAAAGTCTGAAGTTTATGGAAAAAAATGAGAGGAACAAATAACCAAAGGACAGTGGCCATATCAAAGTCTTAAGATATCTCAGAGACTGTTATGCTATCTGCATCTCCTGAAAAAAAAAAAAAAACTGGAAGAAGGAAGAAGTGCAGAAATAAACATTTTCACGAAAATAATGATTGAAGGAGGACTAAGCATTCAAAACCAAAAACCTCTCAGGAACAACTCACCAAACAGGAATCTTGATAATTTCAGACTTCTGCCAGGGAAGCGGATGGAAGGAGGAATGTATTCTGTCTTTGGCGAGGCAATGGAAGTACTGATACTGACCTTGAAAGGTTCGTCTCTGGAAAGCTGGAGGCATTTCACATTATTTTCTGTTATAGTGAGGAGAAAAGAAGACAAATCCAGGAATCCTAACAGGGCAAGCTCTGGTTTTCATATGAGCTAATACTCAAATCACTGAAGTTGATGAATGATTTTGCACCAACAGAAAACACTAACTGAACTGGTTTTATATGAGATCATTTTACCCAAAAGTTACTTCCTCCAGCTATGTCATTTTGCTCAGTGTCATCTCTGTCACTTTGGAAACTGTACCATTATGAGCAAATATATCTGGCTGATTGCTGATGATGGACACATCTCATCTACTCAAATGTATCTAAGGAACTTAATAATACCTCCAAATATCACCCCAAAGCTAAAATAAGCATGGTATCATGTTACCAGAAAAGATAGTATTTCTTCCATTTTACCTCTACAGAAGCAGTGTAAAGAGAGAGTGTTTGCAGTTTTGCTCTGCGTTTTCATAATTACCGCTACGTCCGGTTGTCACAGTGGGAGCATACAGCACAACGGCTGCTGGAAACTGCATTTTGACCCACATCGTTCTTCCATGCACCATGCTGGCAGGGCTCTTTTATTCTCTCTGGCACCTAAGAAAAAGGAAAAGGACAGACATCCCTATGTTCTCCAGAGCTGCAACAGGGGAGCCTGCAGCAAAAGGCAACCCCCGTTGCTCTCCTGCAGAGCTTTTCCCAACTGATTCTCATTCTAATCATGCCTGGTATTTGATGATTTTTTAATTAGTTTTGCAGTTTACACCTGTCTAATATCAAATAAATACTAGTTTCCTTCTGCTGCACTTTAAGCCACTCAGCAAAAGACATTGCCTTAATATATTTAACCTCTGGGCTTCAACAACTGCAGACAAACACAAAGTGAACATAAAGCAGTAAAATATTTATGGCTAGATTTAGAAATGGCCTCCAGGTCTATGCACCTAGCTTTGTGCTTCTTTGTTTTCTATAGGCAAACCAGGAATGCAGCTGCCTACTAGACATGGTTACCTGTAGTTTTGCACGTAGAGCTTCAAGCATCTGAAAGCAAGTGCCCTTGAAGACATGCCCACAGGGCTGAACACAACATCAACCCAAAAGAGGATGTGAACGAAAGGCTGGGAGGCCAAGTGATTGCTCCACAGGGCAGGGCAGCACACGTTAGCTGAAGTCTCCATAAGCCTCAGCCAGCACCACCACGTGTAGCTCAAACACATCCATCTTATCCGGGAACACACACGCTATATGACCAAGCTACACTTGGGCAAGAGCTGTCTTCCTGCAGCTTCGGAAACCACCAAATGAATGAGGCAAAAAATAGAGGAGGCTAAACCCCTTTTACCTACCTTCTTTGCTTTTTCCCTACCCAGTATAAATTCAGACAAAGAACACTTGAGTATTTCCTGTTTAAGCACTTTAGACTATTGCTTAATTCAGGGAGGAAGAAGAACAGCTAGTAACCCAAATATGAGATTCATTTTGCCATGGTCTTTGAGAAGCAAAACATGCAGAGTCTCTTCCTCCTTAAGCACAAAAGAATAAATGGATTATTTCCTTGCTCATAAATCCAAGACAACTTTCTATTAACTTCTGTTAATTTTCTATTGACTTTTACACTCAAAGCTTACATGGTTTTTGAGTTAAAATTTGTTCTGGTGTACAGAGACAGAGATTCACCATTTCTTCCTCCTGCCTCTGCAACTGGTTCCAAGAACTGCCTCAGTCCCTTGCTGTTAATTTTTCTTCAAGATTAACCATTAATCAAAGACATCCAATGTTTCAGCTAGTTAATTCCTCACCCAGCATTTTCAATATGTTTTTCTTATATATATTATAAGTATACTGCCTCTAACCTCCTTCGGGATACTGATACACTGGAGACACAGTGAACTTTAGAAGTAGGCTAGCTACAGAGCTGGGTAAGTTCTGTCATATGGAAACAAATGCACGTATTCTCCTAGTGCATTTGTGTTGGATTTATGAGTACTAGTTTCTATTATGATTAGAGCAGTTGCTGCTGGAAAGTCATTACTGGAGCCACAGGAGATGCTTTGCTCCTTTAAAAGTAGAATTCTTGTTTTCTGGCAGGATGAAGTATTTAATGTATAGGTTTCACAAGGCACCTATGGCCCTACTGCACCGTAGCAAAACTAAAACTTAGACGTTGATTCTTTTGTCTCACTCACTTTACCAGATTGCCCCTACATACTTCCAGGAATAGAAAACTTATCCTACAGCAATAATCAGGAAAATAAAAATAAAATGAAAAAACAAAACAAAACACCTCCCCCCAAAACAAACAAACAAAATACAAAGCTTTTTTAAACCCTGTTCTTCTTAATCCACTTTAGTTTCCTTGAAAATGATTATGATACAAAGATCCATTTTGTTGGATCACAAAGAATGATGTGAAAAATCTTTTTTGGGGGAACTCTCACATTTCAAAAGGTTGAAGTGAAGGATTTGTCCTCCTTCAGCCTTTCAATGAATATCTGTGAATAGGAGTGTGCCCTCCCTGCCCAGATCCTGTGCATATTCATGACTCCCCATGGCTTCCTAGTGAGACCCTCCAGTACTTATGCATGAGATGAAGCAGCTCAATGTTTTTAAGAAGGCTTCTCTTTAAAAGCTGTTGATATTTGCTTCTTAAGTAACACATTTGTGTAATGTTATCCCTGCTAAAACCGATGTGGATGGAATCAGGCAGACTGCAGATGTTACATTACGAGTCTGAACATTTCACTAATTGCATTGGCCTACTTCTGTGAATCACAGATTATTCTCCGACTCATAAAGCACATCTGATTCCTTTACGTAGTCATTCATGCCATGTGATACAATTGCAAGGGTCCACAAGGGAATGAAACCTCGTGATGTAACTATCCACACATAAACAGACAGCATCTCCAATTTTCACTTGACCACATGCATGAAATGAGGAACAAAACCCTCTTATCTTCCACAACTTGTACACAAATACTTACTTCTTAAAGCTTACTTCCCTTTTACAGAGGGATAAGAAAACATCAATTGAAATAAGAAAAGCAGCTGACTGGCCCTGATTTGGCTATCAATTTTTTTTTTTCAGTTCCATGAGGGAATTTCTGCAGGATGTGATAGGAAACAAGGCCACAAATGGGTACAGGTCAGCTGTCAGCTGACATACCAACGACCTTCACTCTGTGTCTCTATGCTGAACTTCATCTTCTGAATAGATGGATCCTCTGTCTATTCACCAAGAATTTGTGCTTAAATGTAATCTATGCATGTAACTCCCTATGAGTTGGATTGGGTGTCATTGCTCCTCTGCTTAATCCAGTGAAGCTATTAGGATAAATGCATTCCATAGGCTAACTGGGTTTTCCTTACCTTGGCCAGTTTCTCATAAATAGGAATGCTAAGATAAAGAAAGTAAATAGTCTGCCTGCTAACTCAGGACTGAGCATTACTTACATGAAATGCTGAAGCAAATACACTAGAAAAAGTAGCTCTAAATGCTTCAACTAAATGAACAATTGCAACCCTGCTCGTATTCTTAAGTACAAAACCAGCACCTAAAACAGGAGGCTACTAAAGTTAGCACAAATCCATAAGCCAGCTTCACTGGGCTTTGAATCATATACATATTTCATATACAACCACCTGCATCTGTGAACTTCCCTATTTATGAATAAAGCCAAGAGACCACTTCTGAACTTCAAGAACTGTCTGTGACAGTCTGCTTTTTACTGCTTTTGCCCTCCATATAGCAATTTGAAAGTGAATCTTTCAGCTGATGCTTTTCACTGTTCTATGCACAAAAACTCCTTGATACCAGGAGCAGAGGAAAATAAGTTATCAGCTAAACTCAAAACTCTAAAATCACAGACTTCTCTGTAGCTGATTACTTCTCTAAGCTGCCCTACTGCAAAAGCAAATCTCATTATTTCTCATTTAGTGATCTCATTGATCACTTAACATTGCCTTTTACTAGAGCTACAGTAACACTGAAAGGATGTTTGATTAAGAATGGATAATTTCTTTCAAATGCATTCATGACCCGTCTGTATACTTTTTACAAAATATCATAAACAAAGCAATGTGATACGTGTGAGCAAAGCAAGCAGCAAATGTTAGAACATTCTTACATTTGCACAGACAGTGTTTTTAAAGTACACTCACATTTTTTTAATTGTATTTCAAATTAGAAAAAATGCAACAACAACATTAATTCACAATAAAAAGTTGAAGTGTCATCTTCTTCAAAAATAAATATCTGGTATTTTCAATTCCTCCCCCTCCCCCCCCCAGCACTTCTTTGAGCAAAACTGTTTGTAAACTTAGGATGCATCTGCCAAACATTATGTTGGCCTGAAACTGAATTTCTGTCTGAACTTACTGCTTGCTAAAAGAAAAGGCAAACTGCTGAGCTCTATTACATGTAAATATAACAGGTCAAGTGTCTTTGCTGCAGGTTTCTAAATACAGGCCTGATATCCCTCGTTAAGGGGCTTAAGAATTATGAAAGATAGCATTATTCACTTCCTATATCTTGTACTAAATGTTCATTTGCTCAAGTCTGTAAGAGCAGCATAACAATGCAATTAACAAAAATTAAAAGGGCAGGGATGGGGTGAAGAAATTGCTAAGGAAGTGAACACAACAGCTATATTTAAATTTGTAGTGAAAGTTCTGGCTCAGGTGGATTTCTTCTACCGAACACACAAGTAGATGCACTAACTGCAGGTCATCAGTCTTGATAAGATGGTCATATCTTGTCCAGTGCAAAAGTTATCTTACCATAAAAGCCTGGTAGGGATTTCCCTTCCAGCAGGGCAAAGCCTGCAGCGTGGTCATGCACTTACTCCCATTTCAGCTCAGGAGGAGCTGGACCCTTATTGCTCCCAAAGCCAGCCGTCAGGAAACGCTTCTGCTGCAGATGTTTCTAGTGACACACACAGTAAGCAAACTATCTCAGCATAGAGACTTACAACAAAACATGAGCAAAAGCAGGAGATGTTGTGTCCTGTTTTAAATCTTCTGCTTAACTATTAACACTGGGTTGAAAGGTGGAGCAGCAACTGGGAAAGAGGAGCTGGAGAAGGGCTGGCTGTGAGTCAACAGCCAGAGTGATCCTACAACGCTTAGGGAATCATGGGCAAGATATCTGCCCAGTAGTATACTGATCCCCTAATAGCCTGTGAATGCTCTGAAAAGGACATCTGCTGAACTAAATCTTGGATTTAATCTTAATCCACATGGCTTCCTCTGCATTTATCTAGGGTTTTCATATTGAGATAAGAGCCTCTGTGCTGACCAAGAGAATGTATCATTTGGTTAATGTCTTCATATCCCTGTATAAAATGCAGCAAAAACGTCCTTTTGCTGATTTGTGACTGAGTGCAATCACCAGACACATACCCACAAAGTTGTCCATGGGGCTCGGCTGACCATAAGAAAACTAGATATTGCTCCATGACCAAAGGGCAAATTGTCAAAATGCAACCCGCCAAGTCGCAGGGTGTTTCACCAGAAAACACCTCTACCACAGTCCAAGAGGAAGGTGTCTGATGTGAATGGATGTCTCTCCACTCAGATTTTATATACGCTCCATTTAATAGATGATGATCCTTACCAATTTGTTCTCCCAGTCCTGCAGCTGATTGAAGCCGGACAGAAGTGAAAGACACTTAGGCGAAGAGCCTCATGAAACAAACTATGATACACAGTCACAGCTTGACTGCATACAACTGGCAGTTCCTCAATTTTTTCTTGCTGTCAACAGCTGTTACAGGCCAAAAGGGCAACAGAACTGGAGAGCTTAACCTGTAGGAAATCACCAACAGTAGAAACTAAGGTTAAATCACTTCAGTGCATTAATAACTCCACTATTTTAAACTTGTAGGCACAAATACTTCCCATTTCAGGAAGCACAGGAGTTTATGTGATTGTTCACATGTGCATTGAGCAGAATGTGTCAGAAAAGAACAATTCCTTTTCTCTTCAGGAGAAGAAACCTATCTCTTGATCCTGTAAAAGCACTGTACTCACCTGAGTAATAAGTGCTTTGTAAATCCTACTGTCGGTATAACCATGCCCTCTGCCAGACCCGAAGGTGTTCAGAGCAGGGCAGAGGGGAGGGAATAAGATGAGGGGAGGGAATAACACCTGCCCACAACACGTGGCCTGAGAACGGCTTCCACTGGACAGGGACGAAATTACTTGTTCAAAAATCCAAAGTTAAAAATTGGTCCTCAGTGCAGTTCTGACACAGGTTGGAAAGCTTTATTCCCTCATCTACATTAAAGATTTCCTGTGATCAAAGGGAAAAGGGGCTTTTTATTACCTTGTCAGTCATTTGAGATATAGTTGTAGTGCAAAGAACTACTTGTGCTTTATACCAAATCAGCGAAGGAAAATCTTGGAGTGAATGCACAGTTTTAATTCATTAGCAATCTCACATTGAAAGTAAAAGCTAGATTACCAATGTTCTTACTAATGCTTTACCATGTATTATCACTGGTAGCCCTGCCAAGGTAGGAGCAAACTGCTGTCTGTTGAAAGCAATTCCTGAAGAATACCTTCTGCTTTCCCTTTGAGAACCAGAATCTGTAAGATACTGCTGTGTTCTACACTCTGCTCCAACTTAAAATAAACTAAACTTCTCAGCAGCTCAAAATCTTGCAAATATTTGTAAAATAAGTTTGTTTCATATTACTTCCATGTATGTGTCTCCAAGAGAAAGTCTCTGAGAACAATAAATATTGCTTCAGATTTCTGCTAATGAAATGGGGGGGGAGGGGGGAAATCTCATCTGCTTTTCTGCAGCTGAAGGAACTGTCATGCCCCTTAGAGACTGCTTTATGTACAATGAGCAACTAAACAGGTGAAATACGGTTTTAGTTAAACCACTTTAAACTTCCCTTTTTAGGATATACTCAAAACCACACGCACACACCTCCCGCCCAACCCCATTGACATGCTGGAGAAAAAAAAAATGTGAAAGCATAAATCTGCAGTCAAGGCAAGTCCCAAAACAATGAAATGTTGAGGTTGGCCTTGACAATTTGGCTCAAAACTCAGATTACAACAGTCCCAATTAGAAGACACTTTGGGTCTGGCTTTGGATTAGGTTTTTTGTGCATTTTTGGGGTTTTTGTTGTTATTGTTTGTTTGTTTGGGGTTTTGGGGGGTTTGTTTTGGGGGGTTTTTTGGTAAAATTTCTCTTAGCTATAAAAGCTGCTGAAGACTCAGCCTTTGACACCAGAGGAAAACATGTATTGCACGGAAATGAGCTGACCTGTGGCAAATGATTAATGGTGTGAGCTGCAAGGGTCTGGCACCTCCTCATCCCAGGGGAGAACGTTTTGGCTAGTGCTGCTCTCTGCACCTGTGAAGAACACCCACAACCATTTATTTGAACAAAGTGAATGAGGCTTCACATCAGTACACATCAGACCTACCCCTTTAGCACCAGAAATCTTTGCTCCAACACTGCTGCATTCTAGTTGCACACAAAGAGGAGAGCAAAGCACAGCAACATTGAATGGACTTTATGAAGGTCAAAGTACAAATGAATTAAAGAAGAAAAACCAAACAAGAAAGCACAACAACCACGAGTGATAAGAAGTAATATCCCAGAGCTCAAACTACTAATGTGCATTATTCGTGGGCGGTTTGCTCGAACCCTCTTTCCCCTTCTTCCCTGATAATGGGAAAAAAAAAAAAAATCTTAAATAATTTTGTTCTTTATGACAAAGACTTGGAAATTATACTTTCTTTTTTGTTGTTGTTGTTTTTATTTCTGGCTCCTCTGTTTTAATGAGATTGCAGCTATTTAGGGCATTGCTCTATAATTAGACCAGATACTGTACGGCTTCACATTAATTAGAAATAATCTAAGACAGACATTTCTTGGCTTGCTCCACACTTTTTATTTTTTAAAAAACACCCATCATCTGACTCAGCTCCTCAGTGTCTATTTTTTTATTATTATTGACTTTTTTTGAATGGTACTTTAAAGTATTTCTTGCCCTTGAACACAAGCTGAAAAACCTCAGCCCTCAATTTACTGTACTAGTCTCAAAACTCAGAAAGCTTGCTTGTTATCTGAAGAAATGATGCATTTGCTTTGTGTGTGTCTGTGTGGCTGGGGGGGGCGGGAAGGGGGGAGGAGGGAGAGAGGGGGAGAGAGAGAGAGTCATGATGGCATACTTTGTCACGGGGAGTGGTTTGCATATTAATAAACAGTATATATAAGCCTTTTCCACCGAGGCCGGCACTCAGAGGGACTCCCGTGCACTGAGGAAGGGACCACGAATCACTGCACCAGAGTGAGTTCTGTTTCAGCTTTGCTTACTGCCACAGTCTGGGCTCCTCTCTTTCCCCTTTCTTCTTCTAATCCTATTCCGTTCACCCCAGGGTACTGTTACACCAGCTGTGTGGGGGTTAGTCTCATCAAATTATGCAACATGTAGAGCAAGTACCGAGAGTATTTCATTTCTAGAGTTTTGTTAGGCTTGTTCAACACGAGTCTCTGACTAGTGCTGCTGGCATAGCGAGGGATATCCATGAGCTCTACACAGCTGTTGCAAGCGTAAGGCAAGTACCCCATCTATATACCTTCTTTGCTACTTACAGGCACCTTTAAACTGTACAATCACATGCACTGCTACAATCAGACTTCAGAAATTATGAACTGCTTTTCTAGAGGCAACAAGACAGATCGCTAGCCTGTTCTTACAGCGACACCCCGTTTCTCACCAATGCCTAATGCTGTCTGTACTGAGCTACTTTGATAATCAGGGTCCATGTCAGAGGGACACTTTCCAAAGAAAAGATGACTTCATCGGCATAGCAGCAAAAAATGAAAAACCATTTCAAAGCAACAGTCTATTAGATGTAAAGGCTGACTTATATGCATTCACTTATGTAACAAAGCCAGATCTAGGCTAACATCAGAGAAATTAGACTGATATTAAACAGAACCAACCAATTCCTGCAGGTAATTTTTGTGCACTGTTCTGTCCATTTTCCAAATTCATGTCTTCTGGTTCACTGAGGGGTTAACATGCTCTCGTCCTAATTCCCACCATTATTCTAGAGGGGAAAACCTCCTGCATTTGCTTCCATTAATTCCATTTTTCTCCTTATCAAAACTCACAGGATTTTTTTGCTGCTGATTTTTATCTTTTACTTCAAACTGATACTACAAATAGCTTCTCAGGATTTTTGTTTCTTTAAGCTCTAACTGCCATAATTTGTCACTATGCATAATCCTCCTGTACACATTTCCTCTGTTAAAAGCCATCCTTTATTCACTATTAATTTTGAACTATCCAAAATACTATAAAGCATTTTTCCTGGATTTCCATGCTCCTTAGAACTGTTTGTAAACACTGGTATTTTCATACTCAAAAGTTGCAACTTCTGTAAAAAAAAAAAAAAAAAAAATAGACACAGATGTCTTTTGTAAGTTTACTTTTGTTTATTCTTTTGTTTCTTTAATCCAAAATAGAATCCACCTCTCCCTAAAAATGCATACATAGTGTGAATTACTCCCTGCTGCAGATGCACACACACCCAGACACACATTCAAATCTATTTGGATAGAAACAAGACTGAAGCTCTCCAAATTTTAAACTGAAAATATACACAAAGGAATTAAGAGTTCTGGGTTTGTGCACCCACAAGCATGTTAGCCAGTCATCTTCAGTGCAGCACACTCCTGTGCCACTGACAAACATACTCTGCTGTTCTAAGGATTTGCTTTTAAGATTTCTGGTTGCTGTCTGCCATACACGACCTTCTTCTAAGAAGTTAGAAAGCAGAAGTAATTGAAGACAGCACTCACTTTCAAAATACCTTTGATCAAAATCTCACCAGCAAGTAATTACATGGCCTAGGACCCACTGACATATTGCTGACGTTGGATTAGCACGCGGCATGCCATGCCACTAATAAGCTGTGCTTATTCACATCAGCTGAAGACTTAGCATATATGCTGCAAATCTCAAATGGGTGAATTTTTCACCCTTTTGCCAGTTAGTTTAAGGGGGGCGGGAAAGAAGGCAGGGGGAATAAAAACCTGCCAAATCCCACAAATCCATTTTAAAGTGCCATTATTTTGAAGAACCTCACTTATCTGGAGTCAATATGCTAAAATTCCCATAAAATAAGCTACAAAAATGAACTGAAAAAAATTAAATGCTTAATTTTGCACCTCTTTAGAAGTAACTAAAAACATTTCTGGAATGATTCTGTAAAGCATGAGCATGAAACAGGATAGGAGAGAAGACAAAGACATTCAGCAATACCAGACACAGCTGCGTTTTGGATTTGGGTAGCAGATGGCAAAGGGAGAAGAAGAACAAAAAAAGCTGTACAGAAAGGATGGTTTGAACTGTCTCACACAACAGGAAAGAACAAATGTGGGACAGCAGTCTCTGTAACTGTATGGCTCAGGTAAACAAACTTTTTTTTTTTTGTGCCAGGGTACTCTGGGGCAGAGCAGGGAACCCGCAGCAACAAGCACTGCCCCAGAGCTGGGCTCTGCCTGGTGTCTCCATGAACAAAGGCAAAATTGTCTGCAAACTGCTACTCAGGAAGTACTTTCTTCTTAAGGGTAGGGACATATAGGTTAGGGTTTTATACACCAAGCAGTTTGTGACCATAGCTCATGGGGTCTTGGTCATTGACCACTTATGGCCAAATCCAGGTGGTCCCCAGGCTTCTGGCCAGGTGTTGCTTAGGGCTGTAAGTCCACACTTGCCAGTGCTAGTCCTCTCAGGAAGACTGGCCATGTCCAAAAAGCGCCTTAACAAGGTCCTTGGTCTCCTCAGGGTCACTCTGGCTGTGAAAACAATTTCAAAACATCTGAAAATACACAAGGTCTGTGCCCCAGCCCACTGTGCTGGTGCCTCCTGGGTAGGGCAGGATGTGCCAGGCACCCTGGGGAAGAGCAAGAGGACTCTACAAATTTGTGACCAGGAGACATGGTGAGTGGTGCTGGAGAACTCTGCAAAGTGATTAAAACCTTGCCCGGTCTCACCCATGCCGGCCACAGGGAACATATATTGTGCTGAAAAACCTACCTAATTCTTTTTCTTTCATGGCTGTAATTTTGTTTATTTTTGGCAAGTTGTACAGTGGATTAACAACACGCGACACTTCATGTGCAAAGTAGTTCAGGCTGGCAGGGGGAAGGATTTGGCATTTGTACTCCTCCTTGTACATATCACAGAATCTCAGAATGTTAGGGATTGGAAGGGACCTCGAAAGATCATCCAGTCCAATCCCCCTGCCGGAGCAGGAACCTGAATGAGATCACACAGGAAGGCGTCCAGGCAGGTCTTGAATGTCTCCAGAAAAAGAGACTCCACAACCTCCCTGGGCAGCCTGTTCCAGTGCTCAATATAATATACACACATATTCGGGGATAGGCTAGGAAAAAGAAAACCTAATTTTTTTTCACATCCAAGGAAAGATGCTAGGTGGCCAAGACAGTTGTTATACCAATTACTGTGCTGGACAAGCTTGAGAGTTCAGGAAATGGACTTGAAATCATCCTGGCAAAACCAGCAGCTGCCCTTGGAGAGCTGACTAAACCACTTAACACATAACAACGTGACTCATAACTATGCTCTTTGCTCTGTAGGGATATTGTGATGGGGTGCTGATTTATCTGAAGACTACAGAGACAGATGCAAGGCATGAATTTTAGAGGAACGACTGGTGTTGACAAGAATTAGGATTATTTAGGCTTTTGCTCCACCACAAAATGCTTCAGGGAATTATTAAAACAACTGGTGCAGAAATAAGAGACTTAAATAGTCTCTCCTGAGAAATTATCCTAACCACTCCTTAGTCTGCATCTTTCCCAAGATCTCTCCTTTTGCAATTTTATTTACCAGTATTTCATGGTCTCAGGTGTGCAATTTATTAATTTGAAGTTCATTACAGCTTGGGAGGCTGCACAAAACAATTTTTAAAGTTATTTACATATATCTGGAGCCAAGTAGCTGCAAAGCAAAAGACTGAGAGGATCAGACAAAGCGTAGTTGTCACAGGTGCTGGGGCCCTACACCAAAGCACCTGGCACGCAAGGCAGAAGGAGCAGCACGCTGCTGAGGCAACCCCGCAAAGCCACATCCATCACCACCTCCCTGCCTCCTTCTACATGCTGACATGTAAGTGCTCCCTCATTCACTTCAGTTAAAATGAATAGGGTGAACTACAAATATCTGAATCTTTATTGCTTTGACTGCTGTTGCCTGAGGGGCAGTCATGTGCAGGGCAGCAGCTATGAAGTCAGCTTAGAGGAACCCAGAGGACTCTGGTGTTGTCCTTCTACAATAGTCTTGACAGTGACCACCCATTCCCTGTCCATTCATACTGGACTCTCACCTTCAAAAAAAAATCCAAAAACAAAACTCTCAGAACAAGTATTTTTCTAATCTTTCTCTTTCAGTGAGATGTGGTTTTTGTTTGTTTCTCCTCCCCCCCTCCCCGTGTTTTTGAAGGATTTTTCTAGAGTTCTGATTTCCCACATTAGCAAACCAAGCCTGGACCTTCCTTGGACAGATAGTTGGTTTAAGTTCTCATAAAGCCTCTTTTTAAACCCACACATTGACAGATCACGCTTTCAAAAACCCTCACACAGCAGAGCTTTACTTGTCAGGTCACTTAACATACTCATATCATTAGTACTCCTCAATAATGCCACAACAATACCTTAAAAACTCTTCTTATGTTAGGAGGCTAATTTCCACCACAGGTTGCAAATAACTAGCACATTGAGTAAGACATGCAAAATCCCATTAAAAATAGAACAACAGTCCTTTAAGCTGTACATATATCTAATCGTGAAAATCATACTAAGAAGTATCACGCCACAACCATTACATTTGTGATTTGTTATTTCAAAACTCAAGCCTACAACAAATTGCAGAGACATTTACTTCTGATTATTTGTGCATTAAACAGAAAACAGCATGCAGATTTTTTCTCTTTTCTCTCCAAGGTCCAGATTGCTATCCGGCATAGAAAAAGAAAGGATCAAATTAATATATTTATTTTCTATAACTAGGGCAGAGCAGGAAAAGAGATCATTGCTTTTCAGGAAAAGAGTTTGTGACAGATTGAGAGCTGACAGGAAGCAGACAGAATTACTTAAAGCTTTTAATTTTATTCTCGGTCAAAACACAGACTGCTTTGGAAATCTTCCATTGGAAGATTTGCAGTCTTCTGTTAATCTGCCAGTATTTTCCAATCTTTCTCCTCAAAAGGAGGTCAGAAATTTTCTTATTTTCTTCACTAAAAAAGAATTAATAAAAACAACTTTTGACAGAAAAAACCCACAAACCAACAAATTATTATTATTTTTAGTTTTCAAAGGCTGAAAAGATCTCTTGAGCATCTAATAGTTTTGACTCCATGTTAAAAGTGAAGTTTACACTAGAGAAAAGCATTTTTCCTGTTCACTGTGCAATGAGAGAACCATCCTGATTCTTCAATTCTCTGTTTCCTAACGGGAGTCTCAAAGTCATTAGCTTCCCCATTCAGGGAGTACATCACATAAGATACCTACCATATCCCTCAGTTTTTCCAGGGAAAGGCAAAATTTATTTGTCTTAGTGCTGCTTACACCCAGATAAACAGCTTGGATAAGCCAGTGACTTAGCCAGGCAGAGTCACCAACCTTCCTCAGAAGGGACCAACAGCTGCCCTGTGGCTGGCTCTTGCTGGTCTGGATGGATTTCTCACCATCAAAATATTCCCTCCAAACAGGGACAATACATCACTATTTCTGTTTGTAATTTCAGCTCTGAAATTAGGCGTAAAATATAAACACAAAGAGTCTTTAGAGAGAATAATTTTTCATCTGAGGGAAAAAAAATTAAGACATTCCTGCAGCAAATGATTTCATCAACAATCAGCAGGAGAGCTGCACCATGCTGCCCTTCCAACGTTGCTCAGGCAGGAGAAGGGAACCAAGCGCGCCTTTCCTCAAACCTTTCTGACTGTTATTGTAGGTTTGTTAAATAAAAAGGAAAAAATACTGGACACGGGCATTTTCTATCTTTCCTACCTTGCTAGAACTGCCAAGTGCATTTATAGCTGTGGAAGCTTTTCTTTACTTGCCTTCTACAATAACTATTTAAGTCTTGTGTATCTGGTTCTTTCCCCTGAAAACTGAAAACTTAAAAAGTGAAGGCAAGAATACTCACTTGGACAGAGAAACATTTTTTAAGATTGAGAAAGGAGAAAGATGCCTTAATACTCGGCTCTCCAATTACATGGATGAGGAATTCACATACCTGAGAAGGACAATAAGCAAGACAAGCAAAACTGAAATTAATATTCCTAACGTTCTCAGGTGAAATAAGGCAGAGTAAGTTTCTTTCCTGGTTAAAAATCTTTCTTTGTACTCCATAAAGTAACACAACTCTCCTCAATCCATAAGGATCAGAACCAAAAGTCTTTGTACTTGGGTAGGTCACTCCTGAGGTAATAGCCTAAGGAAAAACCCCTCCAACTCTTTTGTCTGTATATACAAAAAGAAAAAAAAAAATCCATAGAGCCAGCCAGCTTCTCTCTTTTCCCTTTCTAAATTGAGTTTCCTAATTGAGATTAGTACTACTGGGCCCTGTGACTGGGAGTATCGAAGAGAAGGAATAGTTTTCCCTCTGAAAATTTCCCAGTCACACTTTCCCAGTGTTACCATTAATGGAAAATGTTCAGCTGATACTGGTTATAAGAACTTCAAGCTGTATATATGGCATGATACATCTAGGACATCACAGAAATACATGAGTAAATATATGAAAGGTCTGAAATTGCAGGGCCCCCTCCACCCCAGTATGGATACCCAAATCAGGCTGTTGCGTATGCATCTCTTTCAAACCTAATTTCCATGCAAACGTTGCAGAAAAACCTTGTAAAGAAAGAGCAACTCCTTTAAAAGCAGCACTAAGAACAAAAAAGCAAGAAAGGTGTCCACCAGACTTTTCAGCTTTGTCCAGATTATTGCTTAGAAAGAGCACACACTCTCTTTCACACTTCATAAGGCAGGATGCTTCTTGGCAGAAAGATATCTGTAGGCTTACGTGAGTGGAAGCTGATTTGTTGTTATACTTTCATCTTACAAAATCATGAAACTGGAATGTTACTCCAGCAACCCAAACACTCCAAACTGATATAACAGCTTAATCTTATAATAAAACAAACAGAGGTATCTGTTGACTGAACCATCACTCGACTAGTCCTTGGAGGGACTTTTTCACCTTCCTCTTCAGGTATGGCAGCACCTTCCCTTCTCAGGCCCTTCAGCAGGCACTGGCTTACCTCCAGGAGATCCTGAGGTCCGATCTACTCTCCCAGCAGCTCATGACAGGCCCTGAGTTCACAGAGGCAGCCCTAAGTTGTGTTAGCATAGGGAAATGAAACGGAGCTCCCCCAAGGACCAAGTCTTGGTCTGGTTGCAATTCAAGCAAACGCGATGACAATAGGCAGCCAAGACCTCCAGCTTCCCCTTTTTGGCAGGTCCATGGGCGGGGCAGCATTGTGTCAGGTGCTACTATGGTGCTTTAATGCATAAGTGACTCCTAAATTAATGAAGGACAGTCATGTTAAATAAGTATACATACAGTGCAACACACGGTCTCTTCCAGGCAGACAGTTCAAGTCCTGGATTTTTAGAAATACCCAGATGAACCTTAACGCAGCCCTACCAGTCTTGCTTGCTGGAGGGAACAGATGGGCTTTTTAAAACCCCCTAACAATGATGAAACCTTAAGGCAAGAAAACCCTTAATTTATCACAGTGCAAAATATGATTAAAGGGGATTTTGCTCCATGAGGTCCTTTGTCAAACTTTGGCTGGATATGAAAAAATAGCTCAACCTAGCTGGTTTCTCCCCCTCCACCCTCAGCTCAGGGAACGCTCTTTGCTGCCTGTTGCCTCACACCTTATCCAAGAAAATGAAATAAAATGCTGCATTTTATTTTCATTTTTTTTTTCTGAATTCACATATTGAGTATCTGCACCCAGGTTTTCCTGTCTATTACCAGCCTCAGGAGTATTTCCTTGTATTACTTTGAGGGATTGATTTTCCAAAACAGGGATGAAACACTGTTACTCTACAAAGACCATCAGAGTTTTGGTGTTCACTTTCACGAGGGGCTTGGCACACAGGGCTGTGCAGCGGCTGGCAGAGGCAGCCTACGCTGGGTTGCACTGGGCACACCCCCAAAACTTGCCTTGAGCAGGCGAAATGCTGGCAGTGCACTTGTGATTTAGCTTTTAAAACAGAGTAGGGACACATATACTGTCATCCAGTAAAAGCAAAAGCATTGCATACCTTGCAGACACGAGGACTGTTTGCTTCTGTATCCTCCCAGTACATTCATATGGTTTCCAGTCTGCCAGTGCTTTTTCTTTTCTGTACGAGTGCTATCTGAAATTCAGCATTTTAGTTCTCAGAGAATGATGCTGATTCCTTCCTGGGCTCTGCTTTTCACTCTAATCTTGCTTGAAGTTTTCAAATTGATTGCTCAGTCCTGCTTCAACTGGAATAAAAGCATCTCAAATTCATCAAGTAATACAGCATCTCCATAAAGACATGAATAATTATTTGAAATCTGGCATAAGATGTCTGAGATAATTGTAACTTCAACCTGAGTTTTGATTCATGAGTAAAGTGAAAGCCACCTTTACACACTTTTGACCTCCTCTCAGATTTTCTGTTTGACTTTTTGTCACATTCTGGCTCCAGAAGCTGAATGTAATCATGAGATCCACTAATCTTTTGTGTAAAAGTATGTTAAAGCTAGTTAAGCTGGCTTTAAGAAAGCCTCAGAGGAAAGCTAGAAAATCAGCTAAGAGGGTCAACAACTTTAAAGTATTAAAACTAATTTCATAGTAAATTTAGACTAGTTGAGTTCACTGCTTTGAAAGTTGCATGCAATAAAACTGGGACTGAGGTTTCCTCAGGTGCTGACTATCAATGTAGGGCAAGTGTACAAGTGGGACCGGATGTGTATTCATGATTTTAAAAATTGAAAAAAACACTGCTTAGATGGCACATTTATCAGTAGAAGGTAAATCATCCCCCTCCTGCATTTATACATGCTTGGCTTTGCAACAAACTCATGTGGACAGATTTACTAGTACTAAGCAGATGGCTAAAATGTTTGCAAGTCTGGCCACTAAGATCCACCCCTCCAAGATCTTCCAGAGCTTTTAAGCTATGACTAAACCTAAAATAAAAGAAAATAATTGTAAATAGGTTTAAAGATTCCCCTGACCTCTCCTCCCCAATAAAAACAAAAGCACAAACTGAATTACCCAAAATAAACCTTGTCCCCTAGAAGTGACAATTTTCAATAATTTAATAATTTTGGTTGCTTTTAAAATTGTTTTCATTTGTTCCGCATTATCCATTCCTTTATAAAACACACTGAGAGAATGGAGTAAAGGGAGATAAGGAAGAAAACCAACAACTTACTCTGTATGTTTGGCAAAGCTATTCTGAACACAACCATTTCTTTCCTTTGGAAACCTATGAAGACTTGTTTAGGAAGTGCTACTCCTGACATTTCACAATGAATACAAATAAAAAATAAAACCTACAAACATTTACAAAATCATGCTTACAATAAAGATATAGAGGCCTTTCAAATGTCAAGTATTTTTGGTAAACTCCTTGTAGGGCTGGGTTTTTTTGTTCACAGACGGAAAAAAAATCATAAGCTTAAATGTGCATCAGCACTGCAAATATTTGATTACTCCTTATTGTGTATTCATTAGAAATTTGTTTAGCTTTGCTTTAGACATTTCAAACAATAGTTTCCACTGCTTCCTTGACAGACCAAAATATTCCACAGTCTACCACAGCAGCCAGAAAGACTTCCTGATCTTCAGCCAAAATTCCCTTTTCTTTACATCATCTCACTACTCCTGATTATACACGTCTTTGTATATAAAGTTCTCCCACAGTAAGAAGTAGACTTTTTCAAAATACTCACCACCAGAAATGTTACGCTTCACTCACCTCCAGCCCGCTCTATATATAGCTGTCTACTGCCTTCCTCATGACTGTACCTTAAAAATCTTCTATTCATGTGCTTTTAAATGCCTTCTGGCTGTCGACAACTTTCCGCTAACACAGGGCTAAGCGGGCTAGAGGTAGCTGAGATACCGGAGCCATGTGTGAGCTGTGTAGTAAGTACAGGGCACTGGTACTTCTATTGCTGTTTGTGAAAAAAACTCTGTGGACACCCCTAAAGAAGGGAAGCAGACACTGTGGGTTTTGCATGTTAAAAGTAGTATCCATTCCAAACACAGACTGAATCAGTAGTATTCGCTTGTCTTTAAAAAAATTGGAAAGTAAGAATCAAGTAGGTTTTTTTTTCCCTTTTTACTCCCGGATCATGAAGTCATGTCTAATTTGAGCCTCAGATAACATATGCTCTTTTAAAAATGCCATTCCTCACTCTCGAATGACTACATAAAATCAGAAGCAGGGACAAATGGGGGTCAAAAAAGGCTACAATCTCATCCTCTCTTCTTATGTTAACTTTGTATACATATAATCCAAACTTATCCTGCATAAATAAATAATAAAATATAACATTATTACATAAGCCCAATAAAGCATAATCAGTAATAAATCTGGGCACAAAATTTGAAAAGAGAGAAGCAAATTTTTGCTACTTATAAACCACGCTTGAAAAATTTGGAATTATCAAAATTTCTCTCTGTAGAGAAAGAAACAGTTACACTTGTAGTCTGCAAGCTGTATCTGTCAAGCAGCAAACATATTTTCTGATAATTAAGTCAGAAAACTAATCACATCCTAATGTAACTCATTCTGCCTGCAGCTTTTATACAGTGCAAAGGAACACACCTGCTTGACTTAAAAAATAATTGTAGTAGTGTCTTTGTTTTGAAACACTTGTAGATATGTCCACTGGTAATTCTTCACCTCTGCTTCTCTGCTGGGCCATCAACTGTGAAAAATCTCCATTTACTAATAATCTCTTCTGACCCAACTCTGTGCTGTAGGGGAGCAGGTAACATTCACAATAAGTTAAGTGCCTCCAGTGTCCTCATTTGCTGTGTATATTTTTCTTGCTTTTGCTACTCTGAGGACAGAAAATAGATGTTTTGACTTTTGAAGAGAAAGTGGCAAAGGCAGTTCATCCTTTTCATCCTAAGTGCAAGCTTTCCCAGTTTCTGAACAAAGAGCCTCTCCCTCTAAAGTGAAAGCTGATGATACATCTGCCCTCAAGCGTATGTTTTCAAAAGCAAGATGACTAAATAGGGGGTTGTCTCTATTACAAGGTTATGTAGTAGCACTTACTCATTAAAAAAACCCAAAAACTAACAAAAAAACAAAAAAACCCCTTTCCTAGTGGAGATGATCTGTGTTGCATGCTTTATTACTAACACTCTGAATCTGATGGATATAAAAGAGTGGTAAATGACATGCAAGGTCTGCTTTAAGGCCAAAATGAGAAAGGGTTTTGCTTTGGGGAGGAGGTGAATGGTTGTTGTAGTTTCTTTCAGCCAGTAGATTTAGATTACAACTGAATTCATACATGTCTCTTATTAAGGTGCTATATCCTCTGAGTTTAAGAGCTTGTTTTTGACTTAAAGGGGCCTTAGCTGTTTACCTGTCCTACACCATCCTTATTGCACAATCAAACTTACAAGTATATTCATTTGTTGCCTGTTACACCAAGAAACAAGTAGAGCCTTCCTGTTACATGATTTTTAACTAGAACTGAAGGAAAAAATTCACATGAAAAACTAAGAAAATAATTTCAAGTTTTCTTTTGGCTTCTGTACCAGAAACTGTGATAATTTGATGGTAATTTCCTCAAAACAACAGTGTAGACTAGTTTCCGTAGCAAATTTTTGCTTCTAAAATAACTGAGGTCATTTGCCTCTGCAACTAGAATCATAGAATTGTTTTGGTTGGAAAAGACTTTTAACAGCATCAAGTCCAACTGTAACACTGCTGAATCCACCACTAAACCATGTCCCTACGCACTACATCTACATATCTTAAATACCTCCAGGGATGGTGACTCAAGGACTTGCCTGGGCAGTCTGTTCCAATGCTTGACAACCGTTTTGGTGAAGAAATTTTTCCTAATATCTGATTTAACTAGGGTAATTGCTAATGAGAAAAATTACAATAGTTTGGTAATTCTCATGATTTGATCCTGGACAAAGGTCTCCATAAGCAATATAGGCTGAGCAGGCCAGGCTTGAACAAAGCTGCTATTAGTTTTGCATTCTGAAAAACTCATTATAGAAACAGGCTGAGTCTGGAGTCATAAGAAAAGTAAATGAAAGCTGAAAGTCCTTAATATGTCTGAAAAAGAAAAAAAAAAAAAAAATCAAGCCACCTTTCTGGCAATATGCAAGGAGGAACTGCAGGTTTAACTGTCATTGTCCACGCGTGATGGCTGACAAATACAGAACAGAAAAGCACAACTAATGCAATGATTGTAAAGTACGACACAACATGGCTTAGTGTAATACACCCTTTGCATTGTACAAGCACGTGTTTCCAAAAAACAAGCATATGGTGCACTTTTGCAAAAAGGAGTTGAGCTACTCTCATTTAAAGCAACATGGTGTCTTCCCTTCCAGGGATCCAGCATGCCACAGTACAAGCTGACATACTTCAATCTGCGAGGACGAGCAGAAATCAGCCGCTACCTGTTTGCCTATTCAGGCAAGAAGTATGAAGACCACAGGATAGAACCAGCAGACTGGCCAAAAATCAAACCAAGTAAGTAGCATGGGTTCTTAGATCCAAAGCTTTACTAAAAATGCTGTCAAAAGGGAAAGTAATTGAGGAGGTTACCATATGTTTCCTAACCAGAAACACATTTAACTCCTGGCTTTAATGAAGCCTATGGGAATCTTATTGCATAGACAGCCAAAATGTCATTCCTGATGCTCTCCCAGAAGTCCAGATCTTCAAACAGTCTAAAATTACTTACCTGCTGTCATCCGGTTGAGCTTTTACTCCTTATCAATTCAGTTCAGCTTTTGTCTACCTAAACCTGACCAAACGCGTGCTAATCTTCTCAGCTTCTTTAGAGAACTAGATCTCAAAGACCACACTGCAGCCTTCACCTGGTTTTAGAAAGCCAAATTGGAATTAGGTGTCAAGAAGGACACTGCTTTGCAATCAGAAAGGTCTTTAGAGAGGGAAGGTAATGAGAGAAAACAAAAGACATCAGTTGATACAAGTAAAGACAAAACAAAAGGGTCAGAAGAGGTGTTAGAATATTATTATTCCTAAGAACAGCTCTTCCAACTCTGCAGGCTACAATACTCCATTTCATGTTTTTTAGTTAAAAGTAACCTCTTCCCAGCTATTAAAACTATTAGTTATTTCAGTTCATTAAATTAACCTTAGTTAAGATGAAACAGATCTTGAGTTTGGAGCCTGGGGATATGAAATCAAAGATACTTATGTCTTCATTTCATGGATTTGGCCTGTATTTTGCTACACAAAATATGACACTTTTCACTTCCGGAATTAAGAATAACACCTTTAATTTGAGGAAAATGCACAACTAATACACAATGTGATTTCCATTAAGCAAGCAATGTTTCTTGGTAGGCTTTAACACCATTTAAGAAGCCCTGCCATACCAAATTCTTGTAGGGTTTAGTTAAATTTGGTCTTTCCCATAATGTTCATAGTGACTTGAATGACAAATTTCATGCATTTTCACTGCTGTTCTCTAAGTGGCAACTGAAGTCCATCTGTGGTGCTGAAATCTAGAAAACACTGGCTAACACCCCACAGAAAGGAGTGCAAACGAAGCAGTGGAAATAGGTTATATTCATTTAGGGATGACTGACTTCAGAAACTTTTTCTGTTTAGGAGCTTAAGCCTGTTGACCATGTGATGTAGCTTATGTCTCTCTCGCTGCAGTTCTCAGGGAAGAAGGGCAGAAGCTAGAGGAAATACTGAGAATTCAGAGGAATAGAGGAAAGCTCTGCATAGGTATTTTTCATACTTAACTATGCACATATTCATAGATACAGACACTCACCTGTATCCTGAAACAAAGTACATGGAGTATTAGCAATGTAAAAGTCTGTTAACAGTTTTGCACACTGATGTTTAAGACAATTAAAAAGACAAAGCATAATTAGTGCCTTAAAGGCTATAGAGGCATTCATATCATAGAGGATGTTCTAAGAGCAATCTATCAATCAATACTGATGATGTCCCCCTCTCCAAGGCAGCACAAGAAACAATGCAGGAAAATCTTTCCTCTGCTTTTCTTCAGTGCTCACATTATGAGCTTCACGGTGAAGCTTTATATGTACAGCACTTGTTCACTAAAGCGTATGCCCAGCTGTAACACCATTACCACCAAAACACTGGGAGCAGAGACACCCTAGAAATCCTAAGGCGTATAGTTTGTCACTGTATCTGTTGCATTAATGGATGTTGGTCAAGTCATTTAACCTTTGGAGGTCTTTGTTTCTGTGATGTGAAAAGTTTGTTAGCAGGATTAAAAAGAGTTAATTAAGATTTTTCATTTTCTCTGCATAATGGCCTTTCATAGCAGCTTCTACTATGACTGATCCCTAGATGACATTCCAAAGCAGTTAAGAAGTTTAGTACAATGTGGGAGCTGCTGTTCTCAGATTTGTGAAATCATCTGTGCAAAATTGATGCTGGCCTAGGAGTTCTTTGAATTTCAGACTTCAGTATACAACGTGCTTCCAGTCAGTCAGTGGATGGGAACTGGAATGTATCATGCTATTTGACCAGGAAAAAGTACAACTACAAAGAAATAGTTGGATGCATGTCTGAAATCACATCTCATGCCAGGATGCTAAACTTCTGCTTTTGGAAAGTTCCCTGAATTCTAGCTCAAGTACAAATATAATGATGGCATTTGCCACCAGAGGCATCTGAATTGCCGACAATACGCAAGTTAAGAGGTTCATTAACTAAAACAAGAGTAAAGGTATCTTGTTTGTATGCATAATAATGTAATGCTGCTAAGGAAATTGCCTAGAGATCAACTAACTGATGACTATGTCCTCCTCCTCCTCCTCCTCTGTGAAGCAATTTTTACTCACGGTATTTCCAGACAAAGTAATCTCCCACAGGCAAATCATTCAGCAAAACTCTAAATAAAAGGGAGCAACAGGGTTGTGCAGTAAACAGCCTTACGCTGCACAACAAGACCAATAGTCACTGCCCCAATCCGCCCTACGGTACCTAAACACTGACTTTACAGGCCATGACTCAACACAATAAATGGTAACCTTCTAGTTAGGGACTAGGTTGTATAGGGTTTGTGTGTCTTAACACTATAGTATTGCGTACAGCAGAGATGCATCATTTGTCATAAGGAAAACAAACCACTTGCATTCTTCACCATCTTGAATTTTCAAAAGGTTGCTTCAGAGGCAACCTTTCCTCTTGCCTCAGAGGAAACAGCACCGGTCCTCAGGAAAGCAGGTAACCAGATCTTTGCTAAAAATGTTCAGTTACTGCTGCGTTCAACAGTAAATATGAAATGTGAGGATCCGTCCAACCCACTACACGTACAAAGGCATAGTTCACTCTGCAGAGAGATCTTCCACACTACTGCCATTCATATTCTGTATTCAGATCTTTATTATGCAGCTCAAGTTTTCCCTCCCCCGCCCCCCATTTTGCCTGGACTGGGTCTATTTCAAAAAGGAAGAAAATAAAGTAGTCAGTCAGTCTCATCCTGGCAAATATTTATCAATGATAAGGTGGATTACAGCTGCATATGATGTAACAGCAGCTAATGTAACAGAAATTTGGTACAGCACTTATTTTGCAACCCTCAAAAATCATTAAAATTGGTCCAATTAATTGAACTAATTAGATAAATATATACTGAAGTGAGCTTAAGAATGTGAGGAATGAGCAATCTGTCACTTTAAAGGACTACAACCAGACTCTTCAGTGAAGCACTTTTATTATGTTCTTGCAAGAGCGGGTGTCCTAACTAGTAGACACACACAACCAGAGCAACACATATTTTTATACCCATTTCCCGGTCACAAAATCCCTCCCTTATCTCCCTGTTGGTGAGGTGCTCTAAGGTTTACAACCTATTATCCGATATGCCTATGAAGTCCCACGTAGTTTAAATTTCCCACCACTCTATTTTAATCTCCCACCCCCTTTTTATTGTTTTATCCCTTTTTTCCCCCCTCCCCTTCTCCCCCCTTTTTTCCCCCGCTTTTTTAAATAATATGATGCTAGGCAGTTACTAGGCAGCACATCCTTATCTCTAGCCACAAATGTCTTAGTTCCTGCCAAGTCATCCTTATGCTTGCAGGAACTGAGCTCTCCTAGTTGCAAAAACATTATCATTTCTCACAAGAAATACCAGACAAATTGCTATGCACACTTGCATACACCATGTTTGCATTTACCCACTTGCCTATGTATGAAAGATCTGAAACCAGTTTTGACTGCAGAGTCTGCAAGTACAACATAATGTCACTCTTTTTAAAAACTTCAAGCATTATGAAGTAAGATAAAGAAAAAAATACTTCAGGAAGAAGTTTGGACAAGAAGTGCACTTAATGTTTCTTGAGCTACTAAGGAAACAAATCAAAGAATTCAGGTTTGTTTAAGAGCACAAGGAGTCAGGTCCCTGCACAGGGGATAGGTTTTTCTTCATCAGTTTTCACAAAATTAATGTCTTGTAACAAATAACAACCTCCCAGCCAAATTATCATACCATATAAACTGCCAGTATTCTGAAAAAAAATACTTATTTCCTAGTTCTCCTGTAAAATTTATGGGAAAATAGAAAATGTGTGTATGAAGATTAACGTGCAGAAAGGCCATTTTAGAAAGCAGACTTGCAGCTGCTGCAAGTTTAATTTTTACCTGGACTGAAGAGTGTGATGGGTTTTGTTGTGTGTTTTGGCTTTTTTCACATGACTCCCCCAACAAGCTGTCTCTTAATGGTTCTTTAGGCAAATAAGTAACTCCCCACTCCCAGAAATACTATCTCACTTGATTTTGGTGAGTGCACCAAAGTGGTGGTTTTTTTGTATGAGAGGGAGGCATATTATAACAAAAACTTACATCATTTGGCTTATACACGCTGAAATTAAAATTTCTGTATCTCTAAATTTCTTTTTTTTTTTTTTTCCTTTCTGTCACTGATCAGATCATCTTTGGTAAATTTTCCAGTTGCTGATTTCAGTCAAGGACTGTTGTTTATAACATAAACAAGCTTAAGCAAGCTCATATGTAAGTATTAGCATTGACCAGCTCTAGAACAGAATTTTAAAAAACAAATATCAAGTAGAAGCTTTACATGGCCCTTCTCTATAAAAGTCAATAATTATTTAAATAAGTAAGCAAATTCACATTTTACATTTCTTTTTGAACAGGCTTTGACTTGATCGTGCCACCATTTATACTGCAGTCAATTCAAGGTCTATACACTATCATTTAATAGACTCACTCAGGATCTATATTGCCACATAATAGACTCCTCACAAAAAATCATCATTGAACCGTCATAAGTCATGATAGAGCAGAAAATCCACTGTAATGGTGCACAAAGTTACCACCCCCTTGAAATATTAGGCTAGCATAAAGTAAGAGCTTTTGTTCTGTGTCACATTCAAGGAATTTGAAGCAATGGCAATTACACAGACTGTCATCATAGCAAAGGATGTTTTCATTGCAGTGATACTGTAAACATTCAGTAAACTGTTTAGGAGGGGTGGAATGGTGCTTGAAAGGTCCTCAGGAAACTTGACAGACTAATTATTGCACTGAAAATACTTCCAAGATAATAGATAAATCTTGAGAGGCACCTGACAGCAGACAAGAATTCCTCAAGGGAGCAGTTGTCCTGTTTCCTGAGTGAGTGACTTGCTACTATATAGCTCTAGCTAAGGTGTGTAAATAGCTATCATTGGTTAAAAAATAGGGCTTAGGAATCACTTCCAAGGAGAATATGAGTTGTAATAGCTACAACACTAAAACTGGGCTCAGATTAGATTAGAGCACTATCCTGGTCATCCTTTTCTAGAAGATATGGATTCTAGATGCTTCCAGCTCCAGGACAGTCTCTTCCCAGAGCCCTTGCTGCTCTGCCAGCCTTACAAAAAATGCATTTTCCATATACTTCTTATTGGAAGATGCAAAGTATCTCATGTATTTTTTTCTCATAATCCAGTTTAAATATGAATGGAAAGGAAAAGCAGTTACAGTTAGTTTTCAAGGCAAAGGAGAACTTATTTTGACAGAGATACTACAGTAAGAAGCATGGCTGTGACATTTATTTTCCTCCATCTTTGACCAACCCAGCTGCCTTACTACAGCGTCAGTCTAAACTGCTTGATTGCAAAACCATTAATTATTCAGGTTTTGAGGGACAATCAAATGCTTAAACACAGCTGCTTAGCATCAAGGCCATGGACAATTTCAATACAGGCAGGAGGAAGCATGGGGAAGAGCAGGTCAACTCAAGGGAAACAGCAGAACTTGAACTCACATCTGGGAGCAAAGGTGAGGTGAGTCAGGATAAACGTGGGGAGGAAAGAACAGAGACGAGGAAGAGAAGAATAATGCAGTTAAGATGAGTGGAAAAGGAAGAAAGAGCTAAGGGAAGGAGAAAATTAAAAACTGTATCTGTGTTGAAGCTCTTAACTGGCTGGGGTAGAAAAGTGGTGAGAATTACAGCACAGCACTAAGTTCTGGTTTCTCCACACCAGCAGCCAACCAGCCTGGCTGCCAGGCTCGGACAAAACCCTGTTCAGCTCTGTGTTGTGTTTTCTCTCCCTGTCCTTGACAGAGAAACTGGCCCACATGAGCACCATTCATTGGGTGGTGCCCAGGAGGATGATCAAGGAGCTCACAGTCAAAGGGAAGGCCTGAACACTAGTGAGAATCTATAGGTATGCCAGGATGGGAATAGTTATCACAGCCCTTAGGGATTTCATGGGTTGGAGGCCATTTATACAGATGTCCTTGCTTTTAATGCACATCAGGCCTCATCTCCCCTGCTTAGTATCCAGCAGATATTATATAAACATCACAGTTCTAGTCACAAAAGCCAACTAAAATTAAAGTATATATAAAAAGGAATGCCTCCAACTCTTAAACACTGCACAGATACTTCAGTGAGTCCTTCCTAAAGCAAGAAAAGAGGTTGCAGATCAGCCTGATGTCTTACACTTACCCTCTTGTCAAGGTTTTCTTCATGGGGAGTGTAAAGTCTGTGCAGATTTCATTCCAGCATACAATGCTAACAACAATGAATAACCAAGATAATAGGAAAAGCAAGAAGTTCCTGATGAAAGTTCAGTTTAAAGAAGGCTACAGGTTTAGTTACCCAAACAGCACACTTTTTAAGAACCTTGTTACTCTTTTCAGTGAGTTTTCAATCTAAATCTGGAAATCAATACAAGCATTCATAGCGCCTTCTACTTCAGATGAGTAACAAAACAAGCAGAAGGTAAAAGGGAAAGGTCATATATTTTGTGCATGCCTGAGAAATGACACTGTACGATGACAGCAGCAGATTTTTCTAGTTTTCCTTCTTAAAATGTATTTGCTCAAGTGGGAGTCGGAAACTTTGCAAGACAACATTGTTTTGAAAAACATGAAAAGGACGTCCATATGGATACACAAGGGTATAAACTGACGTAAGTATGAAGCAGCCCCCTAAACTGATCAAGGTTAAAAAAAAGTTAGTAAACTGACACACACATCCTCCCAATCTGCACTATTTTGGCTTAACTGTTGATTCACAATTGCTCTCCAGTGCATGTTGTTTCATTACTTACCCCCACAACCCTCATTATACCCAAATCAGCTCCCTCTCGTGTGCCAGCTTCATGTGCCACCTCTTTCACTTGCTCATCTACTGTAGGATCTCATCAGTAACTGACCAACTTGCTTTGTTCCATGAACCATGCCTGTCACCAAAATTATGTAAAATTTAGCAGTTTTAATACAATGCTTATACACGTGGCATATTCACACATCCCTAGAGGTTCCTTGAACATGTGTTGTCAATGAGCAGAGCTAGGGCCAAAAACACCACAGGAGGCTCAAGGTGAGCCGGAGAAGCCCATATCCCCAAGTCTAAGGGTAAGACTGCTTAAATTCATGTACAGACAGATGGTTTTCTGTTGTAGTTTGGAGCCTCTGAGTAGATGGCCTGGCTGTGGTTTTTGCTGTGCTTCAAAAAATGGGCTACAGGCAAAGTTTTTAAAGGCCACATCAAGGTCTTTTGTCAAACCCTGATCTTGGCTCCAGCAACCAAACTGTGCCTATCCAGCGTGAAGGCTCTTCGCATCCTTCCTTAGGACGAACTCTGTGATACAAATCCACCCCACCGTTCTCCACTTGAAAAAGGAAGTCTCCAGTTTTCACAGGGAATATACTCCTGTCAGCAACAGCCAGACTAATATATACAATCAGTCTCCTGGTTTTGCTATGAATTTATCAATATAGGAAATTATTCTTGTAAGTTAGAAGAGCAAAAAGATATTTCACTGCAGGTTACTAAAAACTTGGTCTCGTTACATGAATTTTGGGTAATAACATTTCAAAAGCAAAGAATTTTTTTTTTTTTCCTAAGCTTTTTCAGACTGAAATGTAACTTTGTAAGCCATTATACCTTCTCTTCCCATATGGAGGAGATGTACTATAAATATTTTCTGCCCCTTTACTATTATTTGCTATTTTATTCAGCTGTAAGGCAGCCTGGATACGTGCCATACTTTCTGGTATGCAAGAATAGTCTTACCTCCAGCCAAGAAGAAAGGACAGATTTTTACAACAATCTGCACAGCACAAGTGTGCCTTTTTCAGACCTCTCAGGATTGCACTCATTTACAGCTTATTAACTCAATATTAAAAATAAAAAGTCATTGTATAATCATATACATACATTCTATCAGCAAGAAAAAAAAATCTACTTTCGTATTCAAATCAATTTTTTTTACAGTTCTTTATAAGAAAAAAATCAAATGTCATTTTGAACACACAAGAAAGGAAGGAGTATCTCCCATTTACCATCTGTTATGCTTTAAATAGACCATTGTTTAGTAATGATGGTAATAGATACATTGCACTTTAGGTAAAAAAAAACCCCAAAAACCAAAAAACAAACAACCCAAGCCTCATTGTACATCAAAGCATAATGCCTTTTGGACATTTAAAGCTTGCAGGACAATGTGAAATAAAAATCTGCTCTCATTTATTCATTTTATACTTGCATTATGAATCATGCAAGTGTATAAATATTTCTACTGCACACAAAACAAAGCTGTATTTGTATATTTTTAATTGTAAGCTCAGTTTCTTTTCCAGGAAAGAATAACCAAATCTTAATGAAAATAGCTCGGCACTGAGGAGGAAGCACTTTGTAGGCATTACTGATGTTTTCAAGGAATGAATTGCAGTTCCCTTGAATTCTGTGGGCTGTTACGGGAAGAGGAAAAAAAAAAAAAAAAAAGAGTGAATACAAAAATGGGCAGATTGCTGAGAAACAGAACATGAGAGATTACTACCATTCTGCCACCCAGCTACCTTTCACACCTTAATCCACGTTCCTCAACTGTCAGAAAGATGCCTCCCGCCTTTTCCTGTAATCAAGGGTTTCTTAAAAAAAAAATTAAAAAAAAATACAGCTATACAAACAACCTGGCTTTCATTTTCCTTGTAGTGACTGACGAAGTGAACCGTCAGCCAAAGCTGTGGCTTTCAGACTTTCCTCCATATGTAAACACAGCAGAAAATGGTCTATTCGGTTTCTAAGCGATGAAGCAATTGGAGTTTCCCAATCTGAGCAGCAATCATTATCGTGTTTTGACAGTTACTGCTGCAGAGGCTGGCTTAGTCACCTTGAGCTAGCCAAAACTGCCTCAGCCCAGTGACACTCCTACTGTGGACACCAAAAAAAGCCAGTTAACTCCTTCAGAGCTGGCGGTTATTGCTCCTGAGCTGGCTGTAATTCTGCTGTTACCTGTTGTCAGGCATTGGTGTACAGCCTTGCATGGCCTGGGGAGACCTGAAGATAGCTGTAGGCTGATCGTGCCAGCGTGCCCCACAGTCACACGCATTCTTATCCCCTCTACTTGCGCTTGTTTGAAGTACGAGCTGGTCTCCTGCATAAGCAAATGTGATTTCACAGCTCTGTGGCTTTGGAGGCAGTGATGCTCAGGGCACTCTGCATCGTTAATGCACATTGCAGAACTTCTCATTTTCACAACCAGAGCACTTTTCAGTTCAGCATTCAGGGATGCATCTTTTCCTCTCTGGATTCTCAATGAAGCAATACATGGACTTGCCAGGACCTTGCTGCTCTCTGCATAACAAACATATGAAATCTTCTATCCAACAAGTCTATTACTGTTTCAATAACAACTAGCAGTGCATCCTTTCTCCCTGGAGTACAGCAGCTAATGTTCTTTGAGCTCTCTTGCTTCTGCTAGTCATCAGCATCAAAATTTATACTGCCTTCACATTGTGCTGAAATTAGAGGGGGGGAAAAAAGGTATCATGAGTACTGTGTTCAGATGCAGAAAAAATAATGCACAGAGGTATCCTGGATGTCTTGTGCAGCTGCCAAATTAATTTTGCAGATACACATTTAACATCTAAGATCCCACACCTAATGTGATTCACATACTGCATGCTAAACCACAGAGCCACATGGCCGTGTTCATCATTAATGAATCTGTCTTGATAAACAGGTCATGAATGTATGAGGTTTCATTATTTTTCCCTTTTCATCAAGAACTAAAAAACCTCATGGAATAGAAGTGTCATTTCAGCTGCCCAATAAAAACAGTTCTGGATTTGAAAGCACTTTGCCTGTGTCCAATAGCTAACATTCTCACTTTTCTGCTACCACCCTTTTACAGTCTTAAAATGGCATACCTCTTATATAAAGTGTAATCCAGATGAAAATTGGGTACAAAGCATTTGGCCGTGACCAGCACTTGCAATCATGTACTTAGCATTTATGAAATAGCATCCTCTGAAATGCAGAGATTTAAAGTTCCTTCAGTGAACAGCATCAGGTTCCCACGAGTAGATTCTCAAAACCCTAAACACCACAGTTTTTCCCAGCTTAAGCTTTGCTCCAAGGTTCCAGCGCCCTTTGATATCATGTCAGCAGCTTCTCCAAAATGTGGCAAAACAACAGTCCAAGTTTTCATGTCCATTGTGCTACTAAATTAATAACTGTAAAATAACATTAATTTCTTACCTCAAACCCTCTTACAGATATCTGTGATGCCTGCTTAATTTGTCTTTCCCCATACTTGAAGTCTGGAGGCTTCTTCCCCGTGACTGACTGAATTTTTTTTTAATGCAAGACAAGTCAAGTAAATTTGAGCAACTTAACATTTACAGTTCAGTGTGAAAGCTGTATTTGTCTCTTGGTGATGACTATCAAGTGAAACGTCTTGTCACAATATAAGTTCTGAAATACAGATACTTGTCTGAATCATTCCTTCTGAATTTAAAACAAGTGTAAATGAAAAAGCACGTTTGTAATCTTTACTCAATCTCTTACTTCATATTCCACCTGGATCCTGCACTGCAAACTCTTCAGTAGTACTTTGCTTAACCTTGGTAGTTACTCTCCTCAGGAGGAAAAAGCAGAGAAGGAAAAAACAAGATTGCATTGAAAAGTTTCCTTGCTTAAAGAATTCAGGATATGTAGGAGCACATTCAGCCTTTACAGCACAAGGCTATGAAATAGGAAATGCAGTACCTGGTTTCTGTGCTATAGTTGCCTCCTTGCAGTGTGATCTGGTTCTATTCTTAACCTTACTTTTTTTTTTTTTTTTTTTTTTTTAACCTTTTTTTTTTTTTTTTTTTTTTTTTTTTTTTAGTCCATGCATTTCTCTACAGAAATACTGTGAAACTGTTAAGTGCTATAAGAATGCATACCCTCCGAGTGGTAAAAGTGCAACTATTACAAACTCCCACTGCTGAGGGCTATCATTCATCTTTTGGTTGTTTTTTCTTTCCCCTTTAAGCTATCCCGTTCGGCAAAATCCCCATTCTGGAAGTAGATGGAGTTATCATTCACCAGAGCCTGGCAATAGCAAGATACCTTGCCAGAGAATCAGGTAACACAAATGTGACTATTTTCTTGCTCTGTTTTGCACACACTTCTTATGCTCAGGAAAAATACATCCACAGCAAAAACAGAAACAAACCAACAGCTTGGCAAGCCCAGCCAAGCAGAAGTCAACACCAGTGTGGCAATACTGGTACTAGTGCTTTTCCCAGGCACAAACAGTGAACAGTTATCAGCCTCTCATTGCATCTGTAGTTTGTCTGCCAGTGCCAAGTGCTGACCACAGAAACACAGCATACCATATAGGATGCTCTTAGAGGTGCTACTCAAAGAGCAATGGTTTAAAAAGCATCAAGGAGAGCTGTGTGGTGGCATGCCCATGTTCAGCGCCTTCCTTACTGTAATTTGGTACCAGTTTTGCTCTCTGGGTTGGGGCTGCTATGGCAATCCTGATGAGATTTCAAGGCTATAGCCCCTGTGGTTCCAGGATCAGAAAGAAGAAACAGATCAAGGCACATCCACTAAGATGCTGTAGGATAGGGTTTAGAGTTAACCAAATGTCACAGAGAAAACAAAAAGAAGGTTCGAAGTAACGACCTGTAGTGTGAAATGCTATGATGTTCACAGGTGAAGTCACGTGGCTGAGCTCTGTATTTGTGCTGCAAGTGCCGTATGCCTAAAGGAAAGCTCAGAAATAATTCCCCCTTATGTCTGATTAAGTTTCCCCTCTGCGTACAATACTTGGGATTTGGGCTGACTTCTTCAACCAATAAACTTTACTCATCTGTCACTGCACAACATAAAGTGTGTACCTGTAGCTTCCCTAAGGTTTTCCAGGCAGTTTCCCCTGGAGCTAAACTTTGAGCTGCCACGCTAACCAGAGAGATGACCAGGAGAAAGATGTTTTGGAAGCATTAGAGATCATCACAGTCAGCAGGCAGAGAGCACTCTGAAGAAGATTTAGGCAACAGTTCTGAACTGGCAGAGAGATTAGATCAGATGATGACATCACTTGCATCTTTAACTACTTACATGCTATGGAAGTACTCAAGCTGTTAGATAAAGTGATAGAAGATTTAGCAATAGAAGTAATCAAAGAGAGCAGTCAGGGCTTGCTTTAGGTCAGCAAGCCATCATTCAAAACCATCCACAAAACTGGTCTGGTCGAAGGTGAATATGTTTGTGGTGTGAACATCAGCAAACTGAAGAGGGGGCTGGGAAGCAAGTACTATCCTACTTTGTTACACTCTAAGCAAAGAGATGTGACCCGCTTTTCAAAATATCTCACATTTTCCAACTGAGGAAACAGGCAGAAGTGCAGAGCCTTATTTTTCAAGGCACCAGCACAACATATTTTCAAGCATGTCTGTAAGACTCTGTTCCTGCCAGTTTCCTCCATTCTTGATACAATCTGCTACTTGCAAGAGAAAAGAATGGTGAGTATCCACCTGGTAATGAAAAATTATGAGAAAGCCTGCCTTCCACCCACACTGCCTCCCGCCCTGTCTGCTATTGGGAGGCTGATCTGGAGCTGTGCGCCTTCTACCATCGGAAGTTCTGACACAGGCATTCCCCCAACACCTTTTCCGCTATCTGACAACAGGCGCAAAGTCTTGGGGCTCTGGCAAATCCTAGCACACTCAGACCATGCTGTTCTCCTTTTGTTGTTAGCCATGCTGTCAGTCATAGCAGGGAGAAAAGCATGCAAAAAAATATTTTCAAATTCATAGTGAAAATTTCTACTCCTGCTGTTAAGTCTGCCCATGTGTCACTAAGCCTTTAAAATTAAGAAATGGCATTTTTAGAGGCTTGTCACTAACAGCTTTTTACTGAGGGCTCACAGAACTTGGTGCCCAAAAGGAGAGGCATGTCCCTTGCCTTCAAAAGCATAAAGTTTTATAAAGATGACTTGGCAGAGAAAGGGCATGGGGTTTATGTGAACCACAGAGTTTAAAGAACCAAGAGAGGAAGAGATGGATGACATGAACCCGCACAGAATTGAAAGCAGGTCTGTGGAATGAGAGTGAGGGACAAAAAGTACTAGCACTGAGAAGAAAAAAAAGTAGAAGCATTGGCAAGACAAAGGACAATATGGGAAGAAAGCAGATTTGTAAACACGACAAAGTTTGGATAAGGTACCTGATTACCATGAAATAATCATAAGCAAGCATGATGTCATAAGATGATTCAAAATGGGGCTGAACAGGCAGGATAGAGGGAAAACAAAGCAGACTTTCACAGGAGCACTTTTGGAGATTGTGTTGAGAGATAGAAAGACCATGAGATGGAGAACGACATTGAAAGCTGGGATGGAGAAAGATTAACAGAAAGGAATTGGTGCTGACCCTGATTGAATGTCCTCAGACAGTGGAAATCAGAGAGGATAAAGAAGCAGTAGTCAGGCCACGGGCTAAGGTGATAGAAAGAACTCTACCTTGGATGGCTATGTGAGGCTGGACAGGGAAAAAAGCAAAGGTAGATGAGATTGCATCTGGATGCAAGGAGTTGAATGCATGTTAGCATCAAAAAATCTCTGGAAAGCATGTATGTTTATGGAAATATCCACAAAGAACAAAGTTTACCTTTAGGGCATCAAAAATTCCTGCTTATGCTTTCTCTAACCTCCTTTCACATGCTTCCTTCCCACAGGTCTGGCAGGTCAGACACCTGTTGAGCAGGCACTAGCTGATGCCATTGTGGACACCATAGATGATTTCATGACGCTGTTCCCTTGGGCAGAGAAGAACCAGGATGTGAGAGTAAGACAATCACTAATTTCAATAAACCTAGCACATAAGCCATGACTCTACCTGAGCATCTCCTTTAAAGAAATTGCTGTGTGCCAACCCCTGGGTCCACCACCTCACCCCAGTAAAACTGAGACGGAAGAACTCTGGGATTCTTCCTCCAGGCTAATCCAGCCAAGGTTTTCTGCTCCCTCCCACCTCCTCCTCCACCAGATTTTTTTCCCATCTTGGTGGAAGCAATGATGAGGCCATAATGAGCTGCCCCTCACTGGTTCACCTTGAATCAAAGGTGCCATATGTGCATACATCAAACGGCTCTTCAAAGGGGAAAACAGGACACTTTCACCCCAGCTGGCATTGTGCAATACCTGTATCTTGTTGCAAACAAAGTACAAATATTTCTCTTTTTGCTGACTGAACAGGATTAACAGCTCCATCCCATTTTCCTTTTGCCCTTCTGCATCTTGATTTCTTCTTGGTTTTTAATAAGTATCAATCTTCAATAACATCAGCTGCTGGGGACAAATGTATTTTAGTTACCAGGGCCATGTAGGACAGCAGGGACTGCTAAAGAGGGGAGGTAGCACATCCCTCACTGTCACTGCAGCCGCACTCTTCAAACCCCTGCAGCCCCACCTCAGTCTTTTGTGGTGCTTTTGCAAATACCAATGTCAGGTTAACATACTGCCATGGCTACTTTAACACACCGTTATGGGCAAGTACTACAGCATTTGAGGATTTTTTTAAATTTTTTATTTTTTATTTTTTTTTGCATCGGTCCAGTCCCTCTCACCAGAGCCCTGAATGCAAACACACAGATCAGCTTCTAGGGAAGAGGGTGATGGATGAGTTAACTCCAGCGCTGCATTGGCTGCGCGCAGCTCTGACCCAAGCAGACCATCTGACCTTTTTAGAAAAGTGGTAGTGGGAAAACAGGTCTCACCATTAACTACCAGTGCAGCCACCTTCTGTGTATTCAAAGGTGACATTTCAGATAGATATCAATAAGATACTAGGGTATGTTATCACAGAAACCACAGAGTACAAAACATTTAGAAAACCAGTAATTAATAATGAAATTATATGAAAGTGCTCTGAAATCTTGCAGGGAAAAATCTGAAAGTGTATTTGGAGGTTTTAGTATTCAAAAATGTGAATTACTTAATCTTCTAGTGATTTCCTGAAGTTTCCTCATTTGGGGAGGGGAGGTTGACTCATGATTTTTAATCATTTAGGAACAGCCACGCTATTGCAAATATGATAGCGTAGAAGAGCACTGCTGCCACAATATTGCTGCTCCTTTACAGGGAAACTCCCATGATAATGCCTGCGTGTGTCCCAGCTCCTACTCAAGCACTTCTCCGAAATAAGGACCCAGATCATACCACCAGTAATTAATTTAAAAGGGAAGAAAGTTCACAGGCAACCCTTATTTGCCTGTACACACGTATGCAAGCAAAGGAGTGTTTTGGGGCCAAGGAAGATGGAAAAAACTTACTTTCTGGGAATCTGTAACATTTTTCTCGCTGTTAGTGGTTCTCTCCCTCTCCTCCTGGGTCCACTGCCACCACCTTGTGGTAGAAGCGGCATCTCATGGTCTCGCAAGGCCAGATACACGTGATTTACACACAGTAAAGTCAGACAAGGCCTGACAAGTGATTACAGGAACACACATCCCTCAGGGGAAGACGAAAGGGTGTGCTACGCTATCTAGCTAGCAGCAAAGAGAAAACCAGGCAAGGTAAAGGGAGCAGAGGTGGAAGCTGCTCATGGAAGCTCCCTCCAAGCCAGGCACAGACTCTCCATTCACCCCGCGCTCCCCCTGCCAAATTGCTGGCATTGCAACAGCTTTGGCACACATTGCTGGAGAGCTCCAGGGTTAAAACAAATAGATGGTGCTGCTCCAGAAGGTGGATTCTGGTCATGTCCCCACCAGCTTCATGGGTTGACTGTGTACGTCTCTAGTAGGGAGGTCATTACTGTCATGATCACACAATAGTTTGGAGATTTATTTGGGGAGGGAGTGGGGGGAACTTATCTAAAAAAAGGATAGAAATATGAAATTTCTGGACTGCAGACTTCTGGCTGTTACTTGCTGTCACAACATTAGTTATTACGCTCTTAACAGATAGCAGGAAATGATGTAAAATCTTCAAATGCATCTGCAGGAATAGTGATTTTATTTCAGCCTGCATTTTTGTGGATTGTTTAGGCTGCTGCCTCTTCTAAATTTTATTCTTTTTTTATTAACCTGAATTTCAAAGCTGTTTAAATAATTCCATTCCTGTATTGCAGTGCTTATTTAACCAAGCCCGAGTACGTTCCTCCAAAATTAGGCCAAGCACATTAACTGCACAAACTGTGCCACGTGGGTCAGACCAGATGATCACAAGAGTCTGCAATCTCAGTTGCTTCCATGCAGCTGAGAAGAGAAAACCAGAAACAGTTTCCCTCTCGAAAGGGAACAGCTAACCCTTTAAAAGCAGCCTTAAAACTCTGCTATTAGGAACAGCTAGTAGAAAACCACCACCTTACAAAATCTCACCCTTCATCCATTAGCATACCAACGCCCATACCCTTCAATGCAGATTTCAGCCTTTAAAAAGGTATTTCAACCTTTAACCACCTCAAATCTCATTGCTGCAGACATAAAAAAAACCCAAAACAAACAAACAAACAAAAAAAAAAAACCAAAAAACCCCTGCTAACATAGAAGCTCAAAGATAAACCCAGCAAACCCCTCAAACCCTAGGTTCCACATCTCACATGAGAACAGCTGGTAAGGAAAGATAACTGACTGACAGCATGGAAAGACTAATAAGCTTAAGGGATTCTGGAAATTTGAGACCCCATACACTAGAAAACATAACATCCAAAAGAGTCCCAAAAAAATGACTTTGAGACAATGGGAATATATTTTACAGATGGATTCTTCCCAAATCTATGGCAGGGCTCCCACCCTGCCACGGCTAGGTGGCTGTTAGCACAGATAAACAAGCAGCATCAGCCCAAGCACCATGTCTCAGCATCCAGGAGCTCTTAGGTGTTCATTAAGGGAGCAATTAGCTTAAGTCATGGCTCATTGGGTCACAAATGCCATGTTCCAGGCACCTAACCCACTTCACAGGTAATTACCTCCGCTTTCCTAAATTCTATAGTGCTCCTTTGCCTGTATCCAAATGAGAGTTCCCTCTGCATTTCTTATCTTAATTAATTGCTGCTTGTTGTATTCATCCGACTTGGATGTTAACACATTCCTTCTTCCAAAGAGAACAGAGTGCTCTAAAATTTGGGTCAGACCAAATGATGTCACTGTCAGATTTCAGCTTTCTTTTTCACAAGTAAGAAACCCTCAAAAATTCAGTTTTGCTGACTGTTGTGCTTACGCATTGGTGTGCATCTTTGTGTTTTGTTCTTCCCTCAGAAACAAGCATTTGATGACATCCTCACCAACAAAGCACCCGAGTTACTGAAAGATTTGGATACTTTCTTAGGGGACAGCAACTGGCTGGTAGGGAAGTCTGTAAGTATAATTTTTGTTTCTCCCATTCTAATTAGCTCGCCAGAAAAATAAAATCACCGACTATTGTTGAATTTCTGGATTTCACACCAGCCCATGAAACAAGTCTCCCCACTCTTTTAACTCTTTGTTTATACCAACACAGAACTGGTCACTCATTTGCAAAGTGAAAATTGTTTTCCATACTATTAGAAAAATGAGGCAAACCAGGAGTAGTATCTGCATTTTCTAAATCAGTTTAGAAGTGTGTTGACACAAAACATTATAAATGTCTTTGAACTAGTCAATACAGATGGGAGTTGTTTACATCTCTGCTCGTAATCACTGATCAATTGACAGGAAAATATGAAAAAACATCTATGAAAATGTGATCCCCTTTTTTACCCAAAACTGTTTGAAAACTAATTAAAACACTTTTCTGCAACAAAATTTCAGCAGCTAAGATTAATATTTGTAGCAAGGCTTTATTTAACCAATGTTTACTTACGTCAAGCCTCCCACTGCTACCTAATTACTAGTTCTGTAATTATAGGCTTTAAAAAAAAAAAACCAAAACAAAACAAAAAACAAAACCCAAAACCACAAAACAGATCAATTCACATTTCATTTCTGCAGTTTGCTGAGAACATTAGTAGCCCCGGCCTTTGAGATTACCAACTAAAATTTACTGCTTGCTTTCCCACTTCCTCCAGGTAACGTGGGCTGATTTCTACTGGGACGTATGCAGTACGACACTTCTGTCCTGTAAACCTGACCTGGCAGACAACTACCCCAGGCTTTTGGCTCTCAAAGACAGAGTGCAAGCACTTCCAGCTATTGCAGCCTGGATCCAGAAAAGACCAAAGACTATAATGTAGATCAGCTGTTCAGACTGGAAAACAAAACAAAACAAATGCATATTTAGTTTTCAGCATGACAAGAGTCCTAAGTTATTAATTTTAGAATAATTTTAATTAACTTCAGATGGGTATGCTATATGAAATAAAAATCTACCACTTGTATCCATTTATAGGAGAGCTAAAAAAGCTGATGTAGTGGAGTAGGGCCTGAGAGAGAGGTATGCTTTCAACCACATTTCTCCCACCACTAATAAAGTGCTTGATCAACCCAATTAATGTTCTGTGGGCTCTCAAAGGGAGAAGAGATGAATAAACCTTTCTAGAGATGCAATCTCAACAATACTTTGTTTATTGTAGACTTTCAATCTGGAGGAAAGCAGACTAATTAACACAGAGGATAAATGGGCAGGGGGACTAAGGACGCTAAGTAAAAAAAGGAAAGACTCACAGTCAACAAACTTCAAGCTTCTCAAGCACTTTCTTTAGTATCTTGACATTTATGTCATGCTACTGAAAAACAAATTAACACAACAAACAACACAACAACAAAAAAACTCCCCCCCAAAAAAACCCCCAAAGTAGCTGCCCAGCTGAGCTGGTGCCCACACCAGCACCAGTTCTCTATAAGCACACCAGCTGCAAAAACATCCAGCAGCTCAGTATCTCTTCCAGTAAGTAGCAGACACAAACTGCAGGACAGTGGTGGGAAGTGTGGAAACCAGGTTTAGAACAAATGAATTAACAGTGAGTTCTTCCAGCACTGGGGAAAACAGGCAAGTGGAAATCCTGGCAACGTGGACAGTTGTAGATGCAAGCGGTTTACACAAACACAAGGGGAGACAAGTGCTTGCAAGAGGACTCCACTGTGTGGTGTAAGCAGCTAAACCACAACAAACTTGGGCAATCCTCTGGGCTGAAAAAGGCCACTGTTGGGAAAGTATTTCTCTTCACACTTGCTTTTCCCTCCCACCTTAAGTATTATTTAATTGAATCATATGAATGACACCAATCAACCACTAACAATTCAAGAGACAAACCAGGCACTAGCAGAACTGAAAGCAAGGTCCAATCTTTTGCTCTTTCCTATGTGGTGTCTCCACCTCCTTGGCAATTCCTTGCATGCTTTGTTCTAGCTCTATCACAGATTTTTCTTTCTTCAAGTCCCCCTTTCCTCTCTTCTTCAGTAACAGAGTTCAGATGTATTTTTTTTTTTTCCCTGTACATCTTTCCCAGCCAGAGACACAGAGTTTTCTTTCTTCAGGTCACCCTTTCCTCTCTTCTTCAGCAACAGAGTTCAGATTTTTTTATTTTTTTTTTCCCCCCTGTACATCTTTCCCAGCCAGAGACACAGAATCACAGAATGGTTGAGGTTGAGGGACCTCTGGAGATCACCTGGTCCAAACCTCCTGCTCAGGCAGGGTCACCTAGAGCCAGCTGCACAGGACTGTGTCCAAACGGCTTCTGAATATTTCCAAGGATGGAGACTTTACAATTTCTTAAGATCCGCAGTTAAAGAGGGTAGAAACAGTTACAATAAACACACACAAAAAAGGCCGAAACACCTATGAGCTTCACAGCACTTAAAGACAGATCCTGACCCCAAGTGTCTACGTATGCGATTGTTTGAGAAGTAACCACTGCTCAGCCAGACTATATTAACCGATTACATACACATAACAAACCGCAACACCACACAAACCACTCTACAGAGCAGGCATTTTGTTTCATTTCACATCTGAAGCAAACAGGTGAGAACATGCAAATACAATGGGATAAGAGCTGGGCTAGGACCATGCTCAACAAAACAGACAACCTTAATTAATTGCAGCATTAAACACTTGTGGTTGTCTGTTAAATCTCACTATTTAATCCAATAAAACAGGTGAAATTAAAGACAAACCGATTCTTACCCTTCTCCCTTCTCATATAATAAAGTATTTCTTCATCCTATTTCAGCTGTGCATTTTGGAACAAGCAGCACAGCCAAAGATTTCTAGTAAAAGCCAAGTAAAGTTTAGTTCAAACTCTGAAAACATTTTAAAAGCTTTCATTTTCCATCCATTTTGTACTTGCAGAAATCACGTACAGTTCGAAAAAATACCCACAGCCATAACCAAACAAAAACAGATGCCCAACTCACAGATCACCTCACTGACTAATCACTAACAGTATCTGAAGACAGGCTGAAATACTAAGCAACCATGGACTCCAACTCCTCTTCCCTACCGTTCATATAAAACTGTTTAAGTTCCTTCAAAAGATGCAGAAGTGTCTTCTGACTGTAATAACCACATATAGAGAAGTGGTAACTATCAACCCCATATTGCAAACTAGAGTGAATTCTAGGACACAATCCTCGGAGAGATTCAGCCTGGTCCAGATTTGCTGAACATTTGCTGCACAGAGCATACAGCAGCTGAGGCTTTAACAGAGGGCGAGGACAATAAGGACCATACTTTGCCTTCCCCCAGCTCCTAAAAAAAACAGCCGTCTGAATCTTAACCACTCTGAGTTCAAAAGAACACATTTCAGTCTTTTCCTCTGTCCAGGAAAATGGACATCTTCCTCTCCTACTTCCTGAAATGACATCCTTGCCGGCAGATTATAAGCTTCTGGTGGAGGCACACCTCATCATTGATACCACTGAAGCTCATCATTTCACTGAGATGAATTCAAAATTCACTGAAAATTCAAGAAGAGAGCAAGAAACAAGCCTTGTGTTTAGGGCAATTCAATGGGCAGAGCACAGATCTGGTATCTACACCAAGGGCTGACAAAAAAAGTGCAACCTGGGCAGGAAGTTCCATTTGGCAGGAATTCTGTTTTTATCATCAATATCCTAACACAACTGTTGATTAGAGTATAATGAAACATTAGTAATTAACTACTACTAGATAAAGCCACGTCAATCCAAATGGAACATTTTAGCTAGCAGCCTATTTGATTTATAACATGCAAGTTATCACACACATATCCCCACTCTGCTCCTCCCCACTCCCCCTCAATAACCACAAAATTAAAACATTTTGTTAATCTATGGAATTTTATTTGAACAAGTTGATACAAAACCAGTACGGTACATCAAATGAACCAAAACAAGCAGAAACAGACTCGAGCATTGTCAAATAAGGCACATATAAAAAAATCTACACGTGTAATCCAGTGAAACAGACAGTTTTTATATATATATATTTGGAGGTAGAAATAATTACAAAAATACTGACAAATCTTAAGCAGTAGCGGATTTAGTAAAACAATTACTACTTAGGTCCCCGTTTTGAGAAGTGATCCGTAAAATAATGTTTATTCAGCATCTGATGTTGGCACATTTGGGCCACTTATGTTTTTAAGCATCAAAAGAATGCTATCGGTGTTAAAAATTTTCAATACCAGAAGGAATACAATAAAGGAATTACAAAAAGTTATAAATGTTCATAAAACTCATGGTCATCAGTAATGTAAGAGTCCTTGGGGTAGAACATCACCTTTCTTCCTTGAATTCCACAACATGTTTACATTTTAGAGACCTAATGAAGCTTTTAATAGTGTGGCTATATCTGCTGGAATGGCTCCTTCTTCTTCTGAGGAATAAAGACAAGCGTTAGTAAATCTCAAGATATTTCACATAAACAGACAAAAGTCTAGATCCCCAAAACTGTACAAAATCTTCTACTTGTAGAAGTCTGTCATTGATTTGTGGGTCAGACTCAGAGAGCACTTCCTGTCAAACTGAACAATAATCAGCACAAATACATCTTTCTCATTTATTTAATATGAAAAAAAAGTCTTGTCTGCATCAAGAACCTTGGGGGTTTTTTTCAGAATAATATATTGCAGCAACCTTGTATCACTTAAGTGGACATCGTTAGGTGAACAGACTTACCTGAATCTACTGCAGTCATATCTTGTTCTAACTTCAATTTCTGCTGGCTAATTTTGAGCATGGATTCTTCAATAGTCCCCTTACTGATTAGCTTTATGACTTTTACTTCTCTGAAAATGACAAAATAGGACATAACCATTTCTATAGTTTCTTTGGATTAGTGTGAAAGGGAAGGATGCCATGCCTCTGCTCAGCTGCCAGTAGTTTTAAACAAGAGAGGAAAGAAAAAAAAAGGGGCAACACAAAGAGCTTCTAGTTTTTCTGTCTGGACCAACTGTGGTCTGTACTGACAGAAAACTTATTTTTTCCTGCACTCCCCAGCCACCGCCAAGTCTAGATGGTCACAAAAATCGCCATTAATAGAAACAACCCAGCTTCCCCCTGATTCCATACTACAGTTAAATACCAGTTATTACACATATTCTAATAACCAAGTTAGCTTATTCTGACGGACTCTAAAACAGTCCATGGTTTCACTCATTATAATAGGGTGGCACTTCGGAGCTTAGAAGTCTCCTGAAGACAACAAACAGCTTTGCCAACAGTCCCAAAGCCTTCAGATCTGCCTTGAAATAGTTCCTAGCACCAGAAATTTGAGTATTATAGAGAATTCGAGATTATGGAGAACTGGAAAAAGGGGAAGAATGTAAATAAGGTACGTTCTGGCACCAACATGTGCTAAGACCATCACAATTACCTAGCCCGCACACAATCCAGAGCTGGTTTATACAAGTCTGCTTAAAATGGAATTTTTAATAATTAAATATTGTCCTTTTAGCCTCCTTTGAGAGCTGGCCTCCAAGAAAAGCCAAGAATTAAAAAGTCTTACCTCGTCTGGCCTACTCTATGGCAACGGTCTTCTGCTTGCTTATCATTGTATGGGTTGCAATCAATGTCATGAAGAATAACAACGTTTGCTGAGGTCAGATTAATTCCCAAGCCACCAGCTTTGGTGGACAGGAGGAATACAAATATCCCCATATCTGTATTGAACTGATCTATTAGATGTATCCTGCAGAACACAAGAAAACACGCATCAGGCCTTGGAGAAAACACCATACTGGCTCCAGAGTTGAATACAGAAGTTAGGATGATGATCTTTTGAAAGGGAGGACAGTGGTATTGCAAAGGAGCTCAAAAGTACAGATGTCATGCAGAAGGAAAAAGGGTACCAACAGTCCTCAGCAGTGACCAGAGAAACATACTCAGAGTGACAGATCGGTAACAAAGAATGAAAAGAGGCTTGGAAAAAGATTTTGGATAATGACAGAACACAAAGAGCAAATTGGAGGATGAGGGAAGACGAAGTACATGAAACAAACAGAGGCATGGGGAATGAGGAATTCAGCTTCATGACTTCCTTCTGCACTAACTGCACATACAAGAGAAGTAACAGATTTCAGTTGTAAGTGGGAAGTAATACCACAGCAAGAATGACAGCTTTTTGAAATGAAGGAAAGAGCATCTAAAAAAAATTCAAAAATCGTGAAACTGGAAACAGCAGAAAACCAGCACAGCTCAAATACAAGAAAAGCACTGCAACATTTTCAGCTGTGAAGGACAGAGTAAATGGTTTGTCCTAGAGCACATAGGAGTTTACCTGCTTATTGTAACAGATATACTATGCTTCCAAGGCCTATCTACAGGTGAGCTTCTGTTATGGCATGCTGACACACAAGCGAATCAAATACACCATGAACTGCTGAAGACACAAGTTTTAAATTTTGATAGCTAAGACTGTAGCCTGACGATTTAAAACTCACCTTTCAGCCTCATCCTTAATAAGGAAATCTGAAACCCAACACTAAACCCCTTCTATAGTCAATGCTCAGTGACCACAGGATTCTATACATTGGAAAAAAAAATTAAGTCACCTTCCAGCTCTCATGCACACATGCATTTTTTCTTTCTCATCTTCAGGAAACAAGTCACATACCGATCAGAAATCTGTGTTTTTCCATCCAACCTAATATATCTATGTTGCCACTGTTTTAGGAAAACTTCTAGGATATCCAGCATCATGGTAAATTGGCTAAACAATACAACTCTGTCTCCCTGGAAATGACAAAGCAAAACAAAAGTTTTAAAACACATCAGTTACAGATAAACTACACAAACACTTTATTGCTTATTCACTTTGACTGAATCCCTATTTTCCAAACTAAAAGACTGAACTGAAATTCATCAAGTCAGGGCTGACTTTCAGTGATTATATCATATCCAGTACTTCTGCTGCATTAACCCACCTTTTGTCAATGCAATAATTTTTTAGTTTGTACTTGGGTGACTCAAGCAATCTAGAAATCACATGTCAAATGCACAAAAGACAGACCTACTCCATCAACAAAATATTTTCATTAAAAACTTATACAAAATTCAGAATACGCTGATGTATTATTTGTAAAATAAGCCAGTTTGAATCTATGACTCAAAGCAGTGATCTCTTCTTACCTTTGCACTGGCTTGACACATACATGATTATTCTAATAAAATACAGTCTTATTCAATTGCCAAAAGGAGGTCAAATTTCATGAGCTGTGAAGATGATGCTAGCCCTCCATACATAGAGAAAATAGCGTTAACTTGGGATGAGTACTCTGAAACTTGGAAAAATGGGAAAGCTCATTTCAGCAGTCTCGAATGTGCCGTGCATAGGCAGGACTGCACATTAAAAACTGTCAGTATTGCTTTGCAATACTGCACATGCAGCACATTGCATTGTAATACAACACAAAAAAGCAACTGAGTTGCACCCTTTAGATAGACAGGAAAAAGATGTTTCAGCCCTCTGTAGTACCAACCTTCTCTTTAAGGTCAGAGAGAATGCGTTCCAGTGCTCTAAACTTTCCAGAATCCAAGATCTGATCCATGTCTAACTTGAAGTCACTGACGTGAGAATATTGCTTACAAAGCAGATGCAGCTCAAAATCTGTCATTACTGTCATATCTTCAAAGATAAGGTCAGGGTTAGCATCACAATGTGTGGGTTCCTGTTAGCAAAAACAAAGGGAAATAATGCAACACACAATCTTGCCAGACAGACAAGAAAAAACAAAACCACCACACAATAACATCCAAAATTTCTGAAAGAACAAAGTAGCACAACTAGACACGGACAAATGCCAGAGCATGGCTCATGCAAGCAACAAAAGATGAACTCTGCAACCCCAGGTTTATAGTAGAGGATCATTACTTCACAATTTAGCTTTTACAAGAACTTGTACTACCAAAAACTAAAAAGTATATGCTCAACCTCCATAGCAATTACCTAGTTCCCATCAAGCCCTATGACCTTTTACCCCTGTATCAGACCTCTTCCCCTGAAGACACATTCCCTAAAAGGGAGGTCCAATCCTTGGATAGATGGTAGAAGACATGGGAAGCCCAGCCCAAGATGTAGGGTGGGTAGAGGGATGTCATGCCTGGAAGAAAGAGGAAAAGAAAAGCCACATCTGGAGAGTACGATGGTATGAGTAGGTATAAAAAGGGACAAAAATCCTTCATAAACCAATGGGTCACTTCTTCCCTTCCCCCCAGCCTTGACTGGCTTTATTTTAAAACAAAGCTAAAGATACTCAAAGCCAGCTGCAACTTTGTTAGAGCACCTGCTGCACATTCAGAATTTTTTTTTCTTTTACACTTTAGAAAGAAGAAACAATTTTCCCCAAACTCCACAGGCATTAACCCCAGCCAAATTACAAAAGAAATCCTCAACAGTTCAATACTTTTGCCTTCCCTATTTTAGTTCTGAACAGCCTAGATGTCTTACTACTCAGAAAATACTAGTAAACTCAAGTGCCCACCCAAGATTTTTTTTCCTAAATACTTTGGTTTTAAATGTTGGGGTGGAGGGAAGAGGTGTTAAGGGGGAGCTAATGAAAAGGAGATGACTGCAGTCTCACAACTGTTCTCTCCATTCTACTATCTGATACAAAAATCAGTGTGAAACACATACAGAGCTTGATTAGAGCACTGGATAGATGCAGAGAAATAAAAAGCGGCAACAATGAATTAAGTTTTGCAAAGACACACTTTTGACTGACAATAAAAAAAAAAAAAAAAACTATTTATGTTGCATTAAAAATTCTGAGAAATTAAGGATCACTTCTGAATCTCATCACCTTACCTTGAGCATAAGCGTGGACATTGTCCTGAGCTTGTCAGTCGTGTAATACAGACGATGCAGGAGAGGGTGATTAGCCATTTTTCTAAGTTGCATCATTACATTTCCCATATCAGAGTTTTTCTCTGTAAACAAAGAAATAAGATCTGTTCAGAAGCACTACACAGATGCCCTATCCGACACATTTTTATCTCTCAGAACTTTGTAAGAACTGAATTTGACACTTCACCTATTGCCTGAGCTTAGGAAAAATTCATAGAAGAGAGACAGTCAGTCTATGAGTATCAGATATTTCTACAAAACAAGGGCTTTGCAGATACATTTGACATATGTTTAGGCATGGAAAAAAAAAATCCAGCAAAAGGAAACAAGACCCTCACATACCATTACTGTTAACAGTTTTCTTGAACTTGTTTAATAGATCAGAGTACAATTGTTCCTGTTTCTCAGACATGGCACATAATTCAATGAGATCTTTTTTGGGAGGTAGTTGTTTAAGGACCTGAGAAAATAAAAACATACCAGGTAAAAACCGTACTGTAGTGAATGGTCAGTAATTCTGTACTATCTTACAAGCCTGCTTTTAAGCTGCTCTATGCATTTTCCCCATCCCAGCTCCTGTCATTGGCTGCAACTTTGCTTACTGAGTCTGCAGTTCGACTTACTCAAAACTTGATTTGGATTATACATCACCCCTGTCCCCCCACCCCCATCAAGTAACATGGTCTGCACACTCCAAAACTGCACAAAATAATAGTATATGCAACACATGGAACCTACTCCCTTGCTAATCAGAGACACCCTCTTCAAGCCACTGACTACTAAAGTAGGCAAACACATAGAAACACGTTTTGGATCACTATGAAGTCTTCCCTTTCCTCTATATATGCAACTCTAAATTGAAGAATTAAAATAGGTTTTGGATTTTAGAATGAAAAAGAAACATTTTGATGACAGTAAAATAACTTAAAACACACATTTCTAGTCATACATATTCACACATGCACATTCACGGCCTTAACTCTTAAAGCTAAAATAAAATATCATTACTATAAAGTCACAAATATTTTTGTGGTTAATGTGGAGGACTTATCACTTCTCATCACTTAGCAGTGTGCCAAATCATCTTTCAGTGATCTTTCCTAAGTAAAATTCTCAGCTGTAAAGAGTCAGCAAACAATGGAACCTACTCCCTTACTAGCATCAAAACCCAAAGCTGCAACAGGACACATTTTTACTTGCAAATGCATGAAAAATGAAAGATAGCTCAAGTTTCTTGCTCTCCCTAGATAAACTGCTGAAAACTAGCACTGACAAAATTTGACCTTAAATTCTACTGTTAGTCTCAGAGATTATCAGGCTTTTTGATAGTATGAAACCATTTTTGATAATATGAAATCACCATAAAGATAAAACATTACCTCATCTTTTACTCTTCTCAAGATGAATGGTTTTATTATCCGCTTTGCATGTGCAATCCTCTCCTTTTCATATGTGCTTTGTTCTTCAGCACTCTTCTGCAGAAAATATTGCAAGAATTCAATTACAGTGTGAAGTTTTCAGCTGTAACAACGCTACTTTAACTATTCTAACCTGATGAGAAACCCAGCCAGAACAGACAGATACAACAAGACCATCAGTATTCTGGGATATCCCATTATGACACATTCTTACTTTAAATGGTTCATTTCATTGCACCATTTTCTACATCTTCATAATCACATTACCTGTTCCCATAGATACCAATAAAACAGAAGTTATGCAGCAACAGCAGTGTTCTAGCAAAAAAACCCAAAAAATGTTATTTTCAAGACGAGAATATATAATACTTACCGTTTTTGAAGAGAACATCCTTCGGATTTCACTTGTGCTACTGCTGAACATACGTGGCATGACGAAATTCAAGAGGGACATCAATTCCAACAGGTTGTTTTGAACTGGAGTCCCTGTTAGCAGTAAGCGATTCTTTGCCTGTTTGTCCAAAGTGGAAAGAAGCAGTAAGAAACATTAGTCAAAGAGGTTAAAAATTAATATGGGCAGAAACAACACAGTTATGGAGAACTGAGAAAATGAGCTTGGTTTACATTATAACTATCTAAACTTCATACATATTTAGATCTCAATAAATAATTTCCTGGTTAAGTCAACAAAACCATTTACAGATCTGTAGGGAACAGAGCACATTTCAATTTAAGACTATTCAAGAAGTCTACTTCAGATTTAAGAAAAGCCTTCCTGACTCTGTTAGGGTTTTCTCATTTGCTTTGGTGCTTTGGTTGGTTTTTTGGGGGGTTTTTGTTGGGTTTTTTTTTTTAATTAATGTGCTAATTGTTGCTTCCACATTATACCTTTTCTAACGTCATACAGTACACATGCACAAGTTCTGAATTGCAGGTACGAGGCATAGTTTACTGGCTTAAAGATCAGCTTCTTAAAGGCTTTTAATGAAAATATGATCTTGAAAAAATAAGTTGCAATAAGTGATCGTAAGTATATTATTATTGTATGAATACTAAATCACAATAATCAGATAAAGAGCTTCACTCAATTTTTCTCTTTTTCAAAATGCTACTGACTCAGGCCACAAGCTACAAGAAAAGATTATTTTAAAGCTAGCTTTTTTGGCACAGTCCTATCGGAGTAGGTGCTTAACTACTACAACATTTCAGTCCAAGTAATCAGAATAGCATTTTTACAGTCTTTACTACTATGGGATAAAAATGGAAAATTGCTTAATACTGACACTGAAATACTACTATCAATGTAATTACAGTATCATTACAATGATGCTATAGGAAATTTATTACATTTATTTGGGAGCTTGTCTCCCTGAAAGAGTTCACAATGCAGGATCCACTCCTAAGACCACACCAACACTTACATCCACTTGCATAATACAGCTTCTGGAACATTATGTGTACACGAACTTTACAGCCAATACTTGGTTTTCCCTCAGCCCATAACTATAAAACCGGAAAAACAGGAGTTTTCCCCCCCTAACCCAACTATACCTAAAATTCTTACATTAATTGTCATAAGGTGCTGGTAGCGTATAGAGCTCATGTTCTTGAGCATATGACCTTCATCAAAAATTGCATAGTTAAGCTTCAACCTGCGAAACAGTCCTCGATCATCTGAGCTACTAATTGCACAGTTGTACCTGTCAAAGGTATGATAAAAGACACATTAAATGCAAATTTAAAATGAACCTACTGCTATCACAACCATATTAAATTCCCTAAAATGGTTAAGAGCTACAGACAGAATACAAGGGGCACTATGTCAAACTTCCTAGAAGTAACCAATCATAACAGTTTACTACTGTTAAATAATCACAGTTTACTAGACAAGCCAGTGCTTTCTGTAATGCTTTCCAATAACCTGTGCAAATCTATTAGAAAATAATACGTATCCATCAGTATTTATTATTTAATAGAGCTATTACATAGTAAACCATCTATTACATAGTATCTGCTATAGCATTAATAAAATTCTTATTAACCACTACCACTTCTTATTAACCACTACCACTTCCCTTCTCACCTCACCAAAATCCAAACTTTGTTTTGTTGTACCACTAGAGGTCAGGAGGAGCTAACCCAATCTCACTTGGTTATTTACTGTACTTACGTAGTTATAATCACATTGAAATCGACAACTTTATTATTAATGTCTGCCCTGAGATGTCTCCGATCTTCTTGGGATCCTATGAAAGGATTAAGCATACAATGAGCACAATTACTTATACATATAATTTGTTTACCTATAAAAAATAAGTCACAATCACAGAATGGTAGGGGTTGGAAGGGACCTCAGGAGATCATCTAGTCCATCCCCCCTGCCAAAGCAGGTTCCCTACAGCAGGTTACACAGGAAAGCATCCAGGCAGGTTTTGAACATCTCCAGAGATGGAGACTCAGTACACAGAAATACAGTCAGTGATAAATGTGTATTTAAACAACCATCTTAAAACAATGCTTCCATGAGCAATTCATGTTTTCTTCGGCTGATCATGCAAGCAACTGTATTGTTGGGTTCATTTCTAAGATTACATTCCTCACCATAGTAAAAAAGGACATTCAGTTCAGGACACCACAGATTAACTTCTCTTATCCAGTTATCTGTAAGACATTAAAATAAAAATAAAACCATTTATACTTTATTATTTCTTAAATAACTTCAGACACACCTCAGTATTAAACCAAACATCTGATTTTAAAGCAAATCTCTTTTAAATCCTCCTGAAGGTTAAGAAACTTTCTGTCTAAAACTGGACAACTGATATTTAAAGAAATTAACCCACAAGTGGGCTTTAAGTAACTTGCTTAACCAGCTTGCACTCCTACAGAAACAGAACCTGCACAGTCTGTAACCACCATTTAAAGTAATACAACACTCAACTTTTCAGCCCAATTTCTTCTCTAGACAGCTAATTTCTCAGAAAACAAGTCACTTAATTTGTTGGTACTTGCATCCAGAAGTGTTTCATCAGGACAGGCAGTGCCTGTGGGATTTGGCAAGGAAGCCTGACAACTCGATCAAGCTCCAGGTGTGTAGCCAGCAGAGCAGCCACCAGCAACGTTACCATGCCCAAGGGGAAGCTGCTTGACAACCAACACAAATGCTGAACCCAAACCACAGTACAAGGTGGTCTCTGGCCACTTGACCCCAGCTGGATGCAGATATCAGGGCTGAGGAGACACCTTCAGAAAAGCATCAGGAAAGCTGCAGGTAGACTGCACTTCCCAGGCAACCCCATGCTGGTGGGCTTGGACCAACCTGCTACCACAATTCATGAGCCTCTACGATTCACTTCACAAAGTTTACACCTTTATGTACACCTCAGGTATAAGTAACATGCATTTTTAAGAGTTATTTACAAAATAGATTCTAATGTATTTAAAAAGCATACTGAAAACAGCAATTTCAAACTGCTGTTGAACAACTGGAAGCTTTTCTGATGTGTTAAGAGCCCAAATAAGTATTTTATATTAAAAGCAGCATTTTCTTTCTAAATCAAACTTGCTACTTTCTCCTTTCTATAATCATTCAACAAAACCAAATTTAACTTCAGAGAACTAGTTTTTGTTCAAACTCATCAGCGTTGCTGGCATTTTATGCCATCATATTCTTCCTGCTTTCAACTGAGGTAATTAAATAATCAAAACATACAACTAAAAGACAGTCAGCCTTATCATTTTAGGATTTTTATCTGCTTTGACAGATTCTGTGCTGCAAAGAAGAAAAAAGACATTTAATGTCTCAAATGCCATGAAACCTAATCCTAAGCACAGCCTGAAGACTAGGAATTGTAGTCAATATTCAATAACTAAAAAGACTACTTTGCTAAACAATTTAAAACTGTAAAAAACAGCTTTATTTTTTTGTGAAGCACACAGAGTATATTACAAAAAATGTCCATGTTAGAACTAATTAATTTAGAACAAGCATGGCTTCAGTATGGTTTGCATTCCAATTCAAATTACTTAAGGAGCTGAGTATCACTGTAAGAAAAATAAGTTTTATTTCACAAAACTATCTTTGTTTCACAGTCTATGGTATTTTTTTTCCAAAACAAACAAATAATTTTGAAGCTTGTCACTTACCTAACGTTGAAGCTGGCACAACTATCAAATGGGGACCCCTATTGCCCTCTTGATGGAGATAAGCTAGAAATGCAATAGCTTGAATTGTTTTTCCTAAACCCTAAGAGAAAACAAATATATTTAAAGGAAATTTACAATCTGTAGAACATAAGTGTTTTGTACTCGTAAGACAATTACAGTGTAGTCAATGTTAACTAAATATTATAAATCTCCATAGAAAAATGGTTCTGTTTAATTGCATTATTTTACAGAAGACAATTGCTTCTCAAGTACAATAACAGCCAAACTCAACTATCTTTTCAGCTCAACATTTGAGCATCAAGGACTTATCTTTTCCATTTATCAGGTTTTTCATTTTAGTTCAATTTCATTCCCCAAATCTTCTTCGAACATTTACCTTCCTGAAACAGTGCTGCAGAAAAATTATTACTTGGAAACTAACTGCTTCTTTCCATTTGAGCCAGTTGTACAAAGGATATTCCAGCTATTTCTAAAGTGGAATTTAACATAGAAATCAGATTTCTTTAAGATAAGCCTATGATTCTGCCAATATCACTTTCCTGTCTTCTGTATCACGGATTTAAAAATTTATCTTATCTACCACAAAATACGCACATAAGGTATTTCCTACAAATACAAAACATATGGAAGTTCAGAAACACTGCCTAAGTCTTAGTGAAGCAACCCCATCCCCTCACATCACAAGATGATCAGCAGCCAGGGTTAAAAGCAACTGACAACATGTTTAGCACCAAGTTTGTTCTGTTGTACAATTACTGGTGGTGTCAGCACCAAACAGCACCTCAAACCCCTAAGTTTTTCTCTCATTTCAAAACTTATAGGGACTGTAATGACAAGAGATGGTCGAAATCCTGGAGAAGCAGAAAAGGTTTCTACCCACTTTTTTTTTTTTTTTTTTGTATTAACTACCTGTTCTGAAACTGACAGAGAAATGTAGAAGACGGGCTCACGACAGCTTAATGCTGGACAGCAGAATCAATCATATTTATGGGCAAGGAACTATCACAATGAATGGTTTGAGGATAATCTGTTGTGGCAGAAACTGCTTCCATTGCATCAGAAGACACTATGTGACTTGTAACTAGCAGTGTCCATGAATCTTAGGCTTCCTTTGACTGTCAAGTTGAAAGTAAAGAGCTCAGAAGCTTCTAAACATTCTAAACAATTGTTTGTAATTTAAGTTACATTAGCTAAAACGAATTACTTATAATCTGCTTGAGGTTTCTAGGAAATGAAAGGATTTAACAAAGTCATTTTTGCAAAACTTTTAACAATTCTTAAAGAATCAGTTTCACACTTACCATTTCATCAGCCAATATGCCATTCAATCCATGTTTATGCAGCAGTGCTAACCAGTTCAAACCAATCTTCTGGTACGGCTTGAGTTCCAAACTGTTAAGAAGTCAAGCTTAACATGTTACCATCTTTTATTTGTTTCTTCATGATACACAACTTTACACTTATGTTAATCACAGAATGGTAAGTTTAACATTGCCTATATTTTAAGTTACTCCAGATCTCCTGGTGTAGTGAAACACACAAACTTTATTTAATCAGTCACCTGAGTATCAAAGAGCATTTCTGAACTAAGTAGTTTATCTGAATTTTCATACATCTTAAACAATCAAAATGAATGTTACAATAAATACCTTTCTTCTAAAATCAGTGATCCACAAGTTAAAAGCAGTTACATAACTGCTAATTTTTAAAATACACAAAAAATTAAGCGGCATTTAGCAGCTGCCTCACTAAGTTTGCTCAGTTGCACGACTGCTGGTGGTGTCAGCACCAGACAAAAAACCACACAACTCACAAAACACAACCGCAAGTCACCTAGTTCAGTACTTTTTTGCTGAAGAAAAAACATCACTGATAAGCTCCCTCCAAACAGTTCCCTCTTCCTCTCAGTTTTTATTTTGAAACAGCTGAAAATCCTTCTGCTATTTACCACTGACAGCCTTCAAGTTTAATGGAAGTTGCTACCTCAGCCATTCCCCCTTCACCTCTACGCTTCCTAACCCTTAGGATAATGCTCCCCACCACACCCACTGCCACTCCTCCTAAACTCTCTCTTTAATCCCAATATCCATTTGGAAATCCTCACTAATTTACCTCTCTGAAGTATATCCTTCCTCCCAACACATTCCTGGTGCCCCTCTCGCTGGATACAGAGTTCCAGATCATTTTCATACAATCACAGGATGGTTTGGGTTGGAAGAGACCTTAAAGATTATCTAGTTCCAACCCCTCTGCCATCAGCAGGGACTTCTTCCAGTAGATCACGTTGCTCAAAGCCTCATCCAGCCTGGCCTTGAACACTTCCAGGGAAGGGGCATCCACAACTTCTCTGGGCAACCTGTTCCAGTGTCTCACCACCCTCACAGTGAAGAATTTCTTCCCAATATCTAATCTAAACCTACCCTCTTTCAGCTTAAAGCTATTTCCCCTTGTTCTGTCACTCCCTGCCCTTGTAAAAAGTCCCTCCCCAGCTTTCTCACAGGCCCCTTCAGGTACTGGAAGGCCGCTATAAGATCTCCCCGGAGCCTTCTCTTCTCCAGGCTGAACAGCCCCAACTCTCTCAGCCTGTCCTCATGGGAGAGGTGCTCCAGCCCTCGGATCATCCTCGTGGCCTCCTCTGGACTTGTTCCAGCTGCTCCCTGTCTTTCTTGTGTTGGGGGCTCCAGAACTGGACACAGTACTCCAGGTGGGGCCTTACGAGAGCGAAGTAGAGGGGGAGAATCACCTCCCTCGACCTGTTGGCCACGCTTCTCTTGATGCAGCCCAGGATACGGTTATTGGCCTTCTGGGCTGCAAGGTGCATTGCCGGCTCATGCATTTGGCCTTGTTGAACTTCATGAGGTTAGCACAGGTTAGTTCAGATTCTGAACATCTGAACTTCCTGACCAAGGTCTTCAGTCCAGCTGATAAAACTTTACAAATTTGCTCAGATTCATTTCAATTTGGCATTTTTAAAATACAAATTCCCCCATTACAGAAGCAGTTGTGTTTGACCTTTTGCTTGAAATAAGTTGACAACTCATGATTCCATCACTCAAGTCTGGCTTCTACATTCACCAAAAACTGGAGCAAGTAAAACAAGGTATTGAGCACTGTCACTTTTTTTTTTTAAATTTTCTTATCCTCCTCACCAGCTTTCCTGATAAACTTAAAAACATTTGTTGAATTCCCTCAAGTGTTGCACATCACTATCAAGCTCACTGAGAGCTGCTAAGTGTGAGACATATGCAACTCTACTTTCAGAGACTACAGTTTTGAAAATCCCAGTCTTCAAGTATACCTTATTATCTGACACCCTTCTAAATATAAAAAAGGGAAAGATACCTCTGATTCAGAATAGAGGGTTGCTCTATGTTCCATCCACATCCTCCATCTTCAGTAATCCTGGTTACTTGTTTTGTCAGTTTATTTGAAATATCTTCACATTTATTCATGAGCTTTAGCACCACGTCTCTCTCCTTCAGCAGTATCTTGCAGTTCCATACTATGTCTTCTGACAAACCAGTAGTCTTAGTCATTTTTGTAAACTGCAAAATAATAAAAAATACTATGAACACTGGCAATAGCAGCAAAGGTGCTACAGAAGATCCACAGCTGCTGCAGGCAGCAATAATTCAAGTAGCAGATAGCAACAGCATCCCAACTTCCTCTCAAAACTTCAGATAATCCTTATACACTTGGCTCACTGCAGAACTCTGTGAAGATCATATTGAACATCATCATTATAGCTCCTCACACTGTAAAATGTATATTAAAATACAAGAGACAATTTCTCTGAAGAGTTTCCAATACAAAGTATAGAAGTATTAAACTCCTAAAATCCCCAAGGGGGGGCAGACATGTAGCGCAAAGCAGGCTTCGAAGGCCAGGCCCAGCAAGAGAACAAAAACCACAAAAGGGGGAAAAAAAATAAATAAAAAATTATCACTAGATCTCCTTATAAGCAATCTCTATTAGATACTAAAGATGTAAAATATAAGCTTCATGTAGGGATCAAGGCAAACCAACATATGAAGAGAGCTATTAAGATTTTGTTATGAATCTGTTCGGAGCTCAGCATTACTTGGTCCCGGTTCTGGCTCTAACACAAATGGCACATTCAAACTGGACTCGGGCAGACTGAAAAAAAGAAAAATAAATTTCAGGGATAAGGAGTCTCCCAAAACTATGTCAGGCTTTTTTTAGTCACGAAGTACTGACAGGCCCAAAAAGATCAGCAAGTATTGTTTCACTCTTTTCAGTTCTCCACATTTCAGTGTTGCTTCTTCACCAGGCTAAGATTCATGCAAACTTTTTCTTTTTCCTCACAATAAACCTGAACTCCAGTGAAATCTATGAAACACAAACTTACACAAATCTATGAGGCCATTAGCACTTGCCAATACATTTTCATTGGCATCAGCACCATCATCCCGAGAAAGTTTCAGCACCATTCAGTTTCTCCATTTTTTCACATGCCCACGTTTCAAGTCCGTATTATGCTCATTTTACAGAGGGACAAACAATATAAAACACATAAATACATTTTCTAAATGTCATTGCAAACAAGCTAGCAAAGGACAAGTCAAAATAACAGAATCTCAGTGTAAATCAAACTAACACAAGGCCTGCCCACCGATCCCGAGTGCTCCTGGTTTACAGAGATGAAGCACACCAGTGCTGGAATCAGAAGCACACAGCTGAGCTGGAGGGACAGCCCACATTCAGTATCACTGTGGCTTCCCAGCCTGCAGAGGGTATTCCCTCCTATCTGCACTGGGAAAAGATCTTTAAGTGCTGTAACTGCTTTGCCACCACGTCTTCATCTTCTCACTTTAACCAAGGCTAACTTCCTCCGCCGCTTTGTACTCAGAATCTACTACTAAGAGCAGAGGTTGCTTGACTCATGCTTGCTAGAAGATGCACCTTAACGAGCATCAGTTTTTTTTTCCTTTAATAATGGCCTCATGTTAGAATCCTTCCTACTTCAATCATGAACACGTGCTCTCTCCAAGAGCTCTTGATCTCTTTGTTGTTGTGAGAATTGCTACCCAGGAGTCTCACCCTCACAACCTTGTGCCGGGCCTACCATGTGACACTGTCTTTAATTAAAACTTAAATTTCCCTGTTTTTTTTTTTCCTTTTTAAACTATAAAGCATTATAAATTTTTACACAGAAGCCTTACTTCCACCACATGCTTCCTCAAGTCCACACTAGTTACTTTATATATCCTTCCTCAAAACTTTGTATCATCACTACAATATGGATATTCTCCATTTTGGAGACAAAAAGCCTGAAGTTGTGTCAAAACAGGTCCTTCAAGCCCATCAGCATTTCCTGGATTCCATTCAGGGCTGTCTTCAAAAAGTGAAAAACCTTCTAATAAATTTATTTCTGCAGTAACTGGGGTTATATTTGTAATTATACTATTTTCATGCATATTTATGCATAAAGTTATTTCACTGTAAAGGACAGATAATCTTCCTTTTTTATTAATGGATTTAAAGAACTGAAGAATACAAGATCCTTTGGATTTGACATTCTTTTGTTAAAATGGAAGTAATTTCCACGCAGATTTTTCTGAATTTTAAATCAGGGATCTGTTAAAATCTAGCACAAGACTTCACAGGCATATATCCCCTTAGAATTCTTTCCTTAGAAAAAGGAAGGGTCATATGATCCAGCTATTACATGTTAAGTAACTAGTGATCAATATTGACACATTGCAGAGTAAAAGCAAGCTTTGTTAAGCTGAGTTGTACAAGCAGGCTTTAAAAAAAAAAAAAACCCAAAAAAAACAAACAACCCCCCCCCCAAAAAAAAAAACCCCACCAGTGATGCCCTCTACTGACAGCCTGCCATTACAGTTTTGGGGGAATTTTGGTTGGTTTGTGGTTTTGTTCCATTTTAAATGAAACCCAGAAAGTTTACCAACACTCATAGGTTAAATCAGGCTAAGGCACACATGCCTACACTTGTGAAAAAGTTTGCTAAACAGATACTTCTATTTAGAAAGAAAAAGAGACATAACAAACATGATTTTTAATAGGCGATTAAAAAATTTCAACATTTGTTTTGATGCCTAAAGCTTCGGTTGGCATGAATATAAATCCTGTAATCTATTAATAAGGGCATGAAGAATGAAGCCATCTGTTACTAACAGAAATTGTATTATTTCATGTCAGCACCTTAACATTCATCTCCAAGTTACAACAAGAAAAGCTTTAGCCACTGGTTTACATGTGAAACACACAAGATTACCCTGCCGTGCAGAACACAAAGCAGATCCTTGGGTGGCCTTTGGGCTACTAGAGGTTCTGACATCCTCCCAGGTTCATGGATTTTTTTTTTTAAATGAGGTACAAAAATGTGAGACCATCACCGACAACTGAACGCATGAGCTTCCACAGCACGCTTTGAAGAAATGTCCACTGGAGGCCCAGGCTGCAGCAGTGCCCCACAGTGCACAACCACCACGCCAGCACGCTCTGCTTGGGTTTACTTTACACCTCCTGAAGCTGATTTAGGATTTTGCTGTACTGCTTAAGGGTGAAAGTTAGCCTCAACCTTGATCAACCAACCCCAGTTCCACTTTAAGCAGCTCCCGTTTCTAACCTGATGCATTTGCTGCTTCCCTTCAGTTTGCTTTGGCGCAAGATGCTTCTGGATCTCTTGATAGTTTGGTTTTCATAGCAGTTTGCACATGTGCAGCCAAACAAATGACAAAGCCAAAGCTACCCTCCTTTGAGTTCGTATCTCCCAGCTCATATACTATAGTAGTATACAGAATACAAGTAAGTCCATCTTTAACTGTTCAGTTCTCCCCCTAAAAGTGGTAAGCTAAATATATGCTGTCAGAATTTCCAAGTAATATTTTGTGTCAGCTTATCTGGCACGTATTCCTTAAAAATTTGAAATTTTTAAAAACAATAGACATTGTCTAATTCACATGAAGTCTTTAAATGCTAAAAGAGATGATTTATTTTGTGATAGAATAATACTGTGAATAAGAGAAATGACAGGATATGGCAACTCTCATGCACATACATGTTTCTATGATAAAGGGAACTTCCAGTAGCTAATAATTATAAATTATTATTCCTTAAAAATAGGAAACTAAATAGCATTAAACTCCCTCCAGTTCGCACTCCTGCATTTACCAGAGGCAGCATGAAATTGCACTGGGCACCCACAACAGGCCAAAGAACAGAACACCTCCTCAGACCCTAGAAGCTCAGCAGGGCTCCTTCTGGAGCCAGTCTTGGCTCTGCCCTTGTTTGTTGGCACGGACTAAACACAGGCAGGTATTGCCGTTACGTGCCCGTGTTTGCAGCCTCTCTGCTGAGGAAATGGCACTGAGAGCTGCTGTTTCCAACACTGGCCAATTCCAACAGTCTGGAATAGAGAGCACTGCTAAAATATAATTAAGTGCCACTGAGTTTTCTAGAGGAGTGAGAGTGAGGAGGAAGGGCAGTGGGTGCCCAGAAGCGCTTCTGCCAAGGAAAAAAATCGTGCTGCCTGCTGGCCCACAATATGTGCCAGTGGGGTGTCACCAGGTCCCCAAAGCAAACAGGAGAGGAAGGTGGGAAGCCTACACAGGAAAAGACCCACCACACGGAGAGGGAACTCCAACGGCTGTTGGTTTACTAACATGTCTGTCCCAAGGAGGTGCAGAGCATGAAGCCAGTACAGAGCAGGCCTGCACCATGAGAGGAAAACATCATGAACACTGGCCCCTTGCACAAAGCTACCTAACACATGACATCAGACCAAGCCACAGCAGGGTGACCTTTCCTCTTCACCCTGTCCCGCAGTCTGCTCTGAACTCTCGTCTTCACCTCGCCCTCCACAGCCAGCCATGTTCTCAGTGCTGCTCCCTCCCTCTCCTCCTAGCTACACCTTCTGCTGACCACCCTTTAGTTTGCCTACCCCCGCATCCCCATCTGCTCCTCTTGTGTTATAGTCCCTAGCTCCCAGCAGGGAAGAGCTGCTCCTCATGAACTTCTGCTCCAGCATATCCTATTTGGGCATCATACCTCCTCTTCTGTCTCAGCTCCAAGCTTGGACTTGCTTCCACACCTGGGACCACCCTTCCAAACCTTCTGCTCTCAGAAAGCAATGTGCAATTTTAACTTGTGGATCCAAGGAGCACCCAGAAAGGCGCACTCTCAGAGCACACACTGCCATCTCTTTTGTTACCTACTACTTTCC